>NW_022631010.1:10175876-10297055 GCF_010015895.1 Lontra canadensis
AGAAGAAGAAGAAGAAGAAGAAGAAGAAGAAGAAGAAGAAGAAGAAGGAGAAGAAGAAGAAGAAGAAGAAGGAGAAAAGACACTCTCCTTGCTTATGTCTCAATATTGATGCTGTTTTAACATGAAAATGCAATTAAATTATTCTGCTCCTGTGAAGGGATCAGACTTCTAGGAGTTTAAACAAATTAATAAATTTGTTGATTAGGAAAGAGAATTTACCAGCTTTCTCTGTATATTTTTATTCCGTATGATACATACAGAGAGCTGTGTTGTTATTTTTGTCTACTGGCTAATGGGAACGAGAAGGATGATTGCTAGCTATACTCTATCGTCTGTGGTGATAAGAGGAAATAAGCTTTAGCTCTCTAACATGAAGTCATGAGGTTCATCATGACTATGGAGTTTTTAAGCCTTTGGAATGGACTGGTGAGGGGGTCTACATGGCTCAGGTCATGATCCCTGGGTCCTGGAATTGAACCCCACATTGGGCTCCCTGCTCAGTGGGGAGTCTGCTTCTCCTTTTCCCTTCTTTCCTCCCCAGCCCCCATTTTTTCTCTCTTAGATAAAGAAAGAAAATCTTCAAAAAAAAAAAAAAAAAAAAAAAAGGAATGGATTGGTCAGGGAGTTGGAAACTTTTGCCCGGTAAGGAAAATGTCTTTTTTTTTTTTTTCCTGAGGTATCACACAAGAAGTATTCCTTTTCTGGAATGGCAATCTTCTGCTTCAACTCTCCCACCCCCTTGTTTATACCTCAGTAGTTCTCAGATGCACAGAGAAAAACGAAATCCTTTAGGGAGCTCTTAAAAATTCCAAGGTCTATGTCATTTTCCAAACCAATTAAATCAGAAATTCTCGGGAAGGGACCCAGTCACCAGGACTTTGTAAAGCTCCCCTGGTGATTCTACATGGAACCGTAAACCAAGGGGAGCTGCTTAAGAGGACATTCCTCGAAACCAACTTTGGGGACTAAAGATTGTGATAAAGGACATTTCCACTGAGCTATGAGTCTGCACGTAAGGCCGTGAGTAACCCTGGGGACTGCAAGAGCTCCAAAGCCTACAGAAGAAATTATAAGAGAAACCACTTCTTTTTTAAAAGAGTTGATTATTATCAGTTTAACAACATACCGGGAGCAAACTGTCCAAGGTCTGTGACCCACTAAGAAATTTGGGCTAATGTCAATGGATTTATTGGGTCAATATTGTTCCTCAAACATAAAATAGGATTTGGGGTTCAGCAGCCATCCAGCACCAATTTTCACCAAAACCAACCAGTCTTGAGCTGACAGTCCAAGTATGAGTTAAACCTACTAGTTATCTTTTTTTTTAATTTTCTTTTCAGTGTTCCAAAATTCATTGTTTGCTCTACACAATACATGCCCTCTGTAATACCCACCACCAGGCTCACCCAACCCTCCATACCCTCCCCTCCAAAACCCTTAGTTTGTTTCTCAGAGTCCACAGTCCCTCATGTTTTCCTGTGAAATTCTGTGGCATTTTCCAAGTATTAGTTAAACATACTAGTCATTTTTTCATGTGAAATTCTGTGGCCTTTTCCTTTGTCAGTCTCACACTTGCCTTAAGTCTAGGACACAGACTTCACAGATGCTGTTCTTCCTCTTACGAAACTATATATGAGTAAAATTTCAGTATTTTAAACTAATTGTCTCTGGTTTAATTTTTTAATGTCATTCCCTCCTCTGTCTTTTTTAAGTTTTTATTTTGAGATATTTTTAGGTTTTTTTATTGTGGTACAGTGTACAAAACATACAATTATCCATATTAAAATCATTTTTCAAGTTTACAGTTTAGTGGCATTAAGTACATTCACATAGTTCTGCAACAATGACTACCATCTATATCCAGAACTTTTTTGCTATGCCATATTAAAGCTCTGTGTCTATTAAATGATAACTTCTCATTACCTCCTCTTTCCAGCCCCCAAGAAACACTACTTTATTTTCTATATCTATTAATTTCACTCTTCTAGTTACTTTACATAATGTAATCATATATTTGTCCTTTGTCTCGATTTAATTCAGACTAATATGTTCAAAGTTCACCCATGTTGTAGCATGTATCAGAATTTCTCCCTTCTTTTTCTTAAGGCTGCATCATATTATATTATTTGTATACATGAGATAATTGTAGATGCACGTAGATTCTCTGCAGTTTAAGAAATACTGCAGAGATCAGGGTACTCAGTTGGTTAAGCAGCCAACTCTTGATTTCAGCTCAGGTCAGGCTCAGGGGGGAGTCTGTTGGAAGATTCTCTTCTGCCCCTGCCCCCCAGTGATCAAACATGCTCTCTTTCCCTCTATCAAATAAATAAACAAATAAATCTCTAAAAAGAAAAAGAAATACTACAGAGATCATATATAACCTTTATTCATTTTTCCCCAAGGCTAACATTTGCTGTACTTTAGTACAATATTACAACCAGGAAATTAATTCGAAAAAATCCATTGACTTTATTCAAATTTCACCACCTTACTTATACTCATCTGTGTGTGTGTGTATGTGTGTGTGTGTGTGTGTGAGTGTGTGTGAAAGAGAGAGAGGATATGCAAGTTTTATAACATGTGAATATTTGGTGTGACCAATACCAGAGTTCCAACATAAGGATCCCTCATGCCACACTCTTAAATCCACAGCCATCTCCTGACCCTTCCTTCCCATGATTTTCTGGTTTGGTTTTTACTTCTTAGTTTTTGTTTGCTTGTTTTATTCTTAAAGATTTTCTTTCTTTACTTGAGAGAGAGAAGAGTGAGTGAGAAAGAGAAGGAGAGCACAGAGAGTGAGAGATGGAGAAGCAAACTCCCTGCTGAGCAGAAAACCCAACACAGGGCTTGATCCCAGGACCCTGAGATCATGACCTGAGCCAAAGACAGACACTTAACCAACTGAGCTATGCAGGCATCCCTAATTCTTAGTTTTGAGAGTTACTTTTATATTCTAGATAGAAGTTTTTGTCAGATAAAATGATTAGAAATGAATATTATGAAAACATCTATGCCCATCACTTTGATAAATTATATAAATGGACTAATTCCTAGAAAGGCATAATCTACCAAAACTCATACAAGAAGAAATAGATACTCTGAATAGCTTCATATTTATTAAATGTATTGAATCAATAATAACCTTTTAGGAGTACCTGGTATCTCAGTCTGTTAAACCTTCAAATCTTGGTTTCAGCTCAGGTCATGATCTCACAGTTGTGTGATCAAGCCCCATGTCAAGCTCTGTGCTCAACATGGAGTCTGATTCAGATTCTCTCTCTCTCTCTCTCCCTCCCACTCACTTTCTCTCTCAAATAATAAATAAAATCTTTAAGTAATGATAATAACATTTTATAACAAAAGACACCAGGACCAGTTGAGTTCACTGGTGTATTCTACTGAACATTAGGGAAGAAAGTATACCAATTTCCTATAGTCTCTTCCAGAAAATAGGAGCAGAGGGATACTTCCTAACTCATCTATAAAGTTAGAATTACCTAAACACCAAAACCATGCAAAGACTACAAATAAGAAAATTACAAACCATTATCTTTTATGAAGATAGATGTAAAAATTCTCAACAATATATTGGCAAATTGAGTTCAACAATGTATAAAAGGTAATTATACACTATGATCAAGTTGAATTTATCCCAAGTATTCAAAGTCAGTCAACATTCAAAAATGACATCACAACAACACATCAACAGGGTAAAAAAGAAAAGTTCAACTAAAATTCAAAAGCCTTCGACTGAAGTTTTATTTTGGGGGGCTCCATTGGTGTAGGGCATGTGAAGATATACCCTCTAAGGTAAAAGATAAATTGTTGCATCTACCCCTTCTATAACAACAAATGCACATTTCTTGTTGGACTTCTTCAGATTTTAGAAGAAACATATTCTTCATTTAAGGTGTGATACTAGACATATTTGCTGAGTGACCCAAAAAACTGCAAGGTTTGAGTGGTATGCAGAACAAGCGGAGATTATGTCACAAGTCCAAGTTCTGCCAATTGGGCAATATGATCCAGCAGATCCAATGGTACTTGAAGTGTCAGTGGCTGACAGAGATGTCTGGAGCCTTTGACAGATCCCTATCTAGGTGAATCAGAGCCCAAGAGCTTAAGATTTAACTCAAAGCCCTGCCATTCCTGAAGATAACTATTCTCCTTTTGAGGAACAGCTTTTGGCCTGCTAATGGACCTTCAGAGGCTACACACTGATCTATGGATCACCAAATTACCATGAAAGCTGAACTGCCCATCACGAACTTGGTGTTATGTGACAACAACTGAGCCATAAAGTTGTGTAGGTACTGCAGCACTTCATCATCAAATGGAAGTGGTATATACAAGACCAGACCCCAGCATGCCTGAAGATACAAGTAAGCTACATGAAGTAGTGCAAATGCCCATGGTATCCACTTCTGTTAGACTATCTTCTCTCTCCCATTCTGTACCTCTGGGTCAGTTTTCAGAGGAAGAGAGAAGTCTGGCCTGGTTTACAGATGGTTCTGTATGATACATGGCACCACCAGGAAGCTATGGCACTGCAACCCCTTTCTGAGATATCTCTGAAGGGCAGTGGCCAAGGGAAATCCTCCCAGTGGGAAGAATGTTGAGCAATACACCTGGCTTTTAAATTTGCTTAGACCAAGAAATAGCCAGATGTATGATTATATATTGATTCATGGACTTGAACAACGGTTTGGTAGGATGGTCAGGGACTTGTAATGAACATGATTGGGAAATTGGTGACAAGAAAGTCTGAGGAATATTTATGTAGATAGAACCCTCTGAGAGGGCAAAAAATATGAAGATGTTTGTGTCCCATGTCAATGCCCACTAAACGTTGACCTTAGCAGAGAAGGATTTTAATAATCAAGCAGATAGGATGGCTCATTTCATGGGTATCAGTCAGCCTCTTTGCCCAGCCACCCTTGTCATTGCCCTACGGATTCATGAGCAATGTATCCAAAGGCAGGGATGGAGATTGTGCACGGGCTCTGTAACATGGGCTTCCACTTATTAAGGCTGATCTGGCCATACCTGCTGGTGAATGCCCAATCTGTCAGTAGCAGAGATCAACAGGAATCTCTAATATGCCACCATTCTGTGTTGATCAGCTAGTTCTCTGGTGGCTGGTTGAGTGCATTCAAACAATTCTGTCAAAGGAGAAGTGTTTTGTTCTTACTGAAATAAGATAATATTCTGGATGTGGATTCCCTGCCTACAGTGCTTCTGCCAAAACTACCATCCATGGACTTACAGAATGCCTTGTCTACCATTATGGTATCCCACACAGCATTGCTTCTGATGAAGAAAATAATTTTGCTGCAAGAGAAGTGGCAATAGGCCTGCGCCTATGAAATTCTCTGGTCTCACCATGTTCTCCCTTGTCTTGAAATAGCTGGCATGAAACAATGATGAAATGGCTTTTGAAGACTATTACAGTGCCAAATAGATGGCAGTACCTTGCATAGCTGGGACAGGATTTTTCAGGAGGCTATATATCCTCTGAATCAGCATCTAATATCCTTCTCCTATATCCATAATTCATGGGTCTAGGAATTCAGGGGTGGAAAAGGGAGCAGCACCATTCACCATTACCCCTAGTGACCTGCTAACAAAATTTTGCTTTCTATTCCTTCAACTCTGTTTTCTGTTGGCCTAGAGATCATCGTTCCAAAAGGAGAAATATTCTTCCAAGATATACAACTTTCCTGTGAACTTAAGACTATTGTCCATCCGCTTTGGTTTCCTCTTGTCTTTGAATTAACAAGCACAGAAAGGAATTGCTGTGTTGACTGGGGTGATTGATCTTGAGTACCAAATGGAAATTGGACTACTACTTGACAATGGAGGTAAAGAAGAATATATGTAGAATACAGGGGATCCTTTAAGTTGTCTCTTATATTACCACACCCCATGATTCAAGTCAATGGAAAACTGTAACACCTCAATCCAGGCAGGGCTACTAGCGAACAAGACCCTTCAGGAATGAAGGTTTTGTTGCCCTATCAGGTAAAGAATTAGAGATGCTTTCCAAAGGCAAAGAGAAAATGAAAAGAGTAGTAGATGAATCCAGTTATAAGTATCAGCTACAACTTTATTAGTGGTTACAGAAACAAAGGTAATTTTCATGAATATTTCCTCTTTAATTCTTATTAATACGTTTGTGTGTTTATATAATGTTTTTGTTTTTTCCCTCTCATAGCTCCTCTCCTTCTGCTCCCCCACATCTCCCCTGGCTTGTGTACATGCTCTCTCTCTAAAAAAATTAATAAAAAATAAATAAAATAAAATTTATATGAAAAGTTAAAAAAATTCAAAATAGCCCACACAACTCTGAAGAAGAACAAATTTGGAGGATGGAAATTTCCTGAATTCAAGACATATTATAAAGTTACATTAATAAAGACAGTGTGGTATTGGGGAAAGAATAGACAGATAAATCAATGGAACAGAACGGAATCCAGATCCAACCACAGAAAAATGGTCAACTTATCTTTGATGAAGAAGCAAAGACAGTTCAATGGAGAAAGGATGGTCTTTTTGAACACTGTTGCCAGAAAAATAGGATGTCCACTGCAATCAGTCAATTAATCAATCAGTCTAGACATGGACTTTGTATCTTTCACAAGCATTGACTCAAAATAGATTACAAATCTCAATGTAAAACACAAAACTATGAAAAGTTCTAGAAGATAATATAGGAATAAATCTGGGTGACATTAGGTTTGGCAGTGAGTTTTTAGATACACCAAAAATGTAAGCTATGAAAAAAATAATTGATTAAATTTGTTAATATTATAAATTCAAAATTGGTAAAATTTTAAAAGTTTAAATTCAAATTTAAAAGCTCTGTTTTGGGGCACCTGGGTGGCTCAGTGGGTTAAAGCCTCTGCCTTAGGCTCGGGTCATGATCCCAGGGTCCTGGGATCGAGCCCCGCATCAGGCTCTCTGCTCTGCAGAGGGCCTGCTTCCTCCTCTCTCTCTGCCTGCCTCCCTGCCTACTTGTGATCTCTCTCTCTCTGTCAAATGAATAAATAAAATCTTTAAAAAAAAAAGCTCTGTTTTGTGAAACACTAAGAGAATGAAAAATCAAGTCCAAAACTTGTAGTAAATACATGCCAAACATACCTGATAAGGACTTGAATCCAAAATATACAAAGAACACTTAAAAATCCACAGTAAGAAAACAAACAACCCTGTTAATAAATAGGTAAAAAAAAAAAAAAATTGAATGGACACCTGACTAAAGAAGACAGATAAGTCAAAGAAAAAGAGGATTGGAATTTTTACACCAAACATGCATATCCATCCATGCATACACAAACACATGAAAAAGAAATCACTTCAAAAGAAAAGTTTATCTCTCTGTAAAAGATATTAATACAGTGATGAACATATGCCCTAATTTGGGCCAAGAACTTTTGATTACTTGGTATCTTATACAGAAAATAATAGGCCTGTAGATGTCATGATTTTAAATATTTGTCCCTTATAAACTTCTCCATCCTCACACATGGCATGGAGAGGCATCTCTGACTCTTGCTTCTTCATCACCCATATTTTCAGTCACTCAAAGTAACATCCTAAAGATCCTTCCTTTTCATTCTCTATTCTCATCCTTTGTATTCCACCAACTGCCACCTTCCCAGCCCTGACCCATTTTACCTTGTCCATTCATGTTGTCACCATAATGATTACTCTGCTTTGGTTTTCACTTTTTCAGTTTCAATTCATATTCCATATGCTGATGTAGCGAGATCTCTAAAACCCAAATAACAGTATAATTATCTCATGTCCATGTTCAATCATTCTTCACTGTCTACAAGTTCCACATGCAAATTCTTTAAACTATCATAATAAGACTCTGCATGACTGTAATAGTGCTGTATGATGACAGATGGGAGCTACACTTGCCGTGAATGTAGTAAAAGGAATAAGCTCATTGAGTCACTGTGTTGTACACCTGTAAATAATGTAAAACTGTGTGTCAACTATACTTAAAAAAAAAAAATCTTGCATTATTTACTATAAAACACTTAGCTTGCTACCAGCCTTCAGATTTCCAACATTCTGTCACACTAGAAAGCACTGAGTTTTGTAAGCAAGAATTAGTTTATTTTTTAGTGTTTAGCTTATGCCTGATAAGCCAACTTCCCTCTTAGACAGTTTATTGTCCCTGTTTTTTGTTTTGTTTTGTTTTGTTTTGTGTTTTAGCTTTTAGAAGATTTCTTCTCTTAAAGCCTTCTCTGCAGGAAAAAAAGCATCATACTTTATTGTAGTAGACATTCAGTAATTATTTTGAAAAGTAGATAGATCAATGAGTGGATGACTAAATGAATTTTAGTTATTCTCTAAGCTTGTGGAAATAGGCCCTCTTTCTGCTCTATGCCATAGAATAAAAAAGGCACTCATTCACTACTAAATAATTGAGAATGAATAAATGAATATCTTCCTGAATGTATGAAAGACTACGGGCTAAATAATGCCTTTCAAGACAATTATTTTTAAAGTCCTTGTTTGAGGACTCAAGTAAGTGATATTTGATAGTCTCTTCTTTAATAAGAACAATTCATAATTATTTTCTTCCTCTGAAAGTTTCTATTTCATATCCAAAATAGATAACTTCTGCCCAAGTTAAGTTTCTTGTGAACTTGTTAACTTCTTGTTAAGTTACTCTTGCCTCCTTAAAGGAGTATACCTGTCATATTTTTTTCCTTTCATCATGAAAAAATCATTTATGTAGTTAAATAAGCTCTGGGCAAAGAATTAATTATATAGTGTGGACTATTTAGGCATTTAGATCTTGTAATTTTATATGTCCTAGAGCTGAGACTCATCTTACTGACAAAAACATATGTCTAATGAAGATAATTTTGGGCAAAATGTTCTCCTAAGAGACAAACCCTTGCTTCTAAGCCTCGGGTAATCCATAGCAAACACTGAAGTGTGCAGAGGTCGAGAGGGTGAAACCTAAGAAAAATTTAAAAAAACTGGCCTCGTCTGTGGAATCCTACTTAAATCCAGAGAACTCTCAGTTAGGTTCTCACAGTTAGCCACATATATATGAAAACCAAATTGTTACACTCATATTAATTAAACTCTTCATGATGTTTATTTAGTAGACTTTTTAGAAACTCCAAATAATATGCCAATCATTTTGCCTCTCATCTTTGCCTTCGAGGTATTTTAAAAGAGATTATCTCTTGTGAAACATGTTGGCACTCGTATCTGAAAAGATTTTGTATAAGTACATGGCTAGAGTTCATTCAGAAAGAAAGATGGAAAAAAGCCATTTGGGTGCAATTCTAAAAAGATCTTGCAAAATCTTTCCCTGTGTTCAAGTCCCAAAGGAATAATTCTCTTCTCTGTCCTTCAACTTTTTGGATATAGAACTCATGGCGGGGGGGGTGGATGTCTTCATTTCCAAATGAGCACATCACCATTCTCCATATTTTTTGTCAAGATTTCATTTTTAGCAGGGATTACGAGAAAAGTCAAAATTCCCTCAGCTGCAGGTGTGCATAGATAATCCTTTCTCCTCTTCATTTGAAGATGAAGGGAAATGTGGTCCTTTTTACTCAGTGAATGATCAGACCCTGCTTTCTCGCTCCTTGAGGGGCTTTGGAAAATGATGGCTGCCATGGAGGGAATGTTCTTGTTGGTTTCGTGGCTGGGCAGCTTCTATTATGGCTGATTGGAAAATCTTTGCTTTCTTTTTCCTTTCATGTATCTCTGCATGAACAGTAATATGCAACTAATAAAGTAAATAGGGCAGGGCAAAATGAAAACAAGCCCCAAACAAAGTTTACAACTAATTCATCCTAATTAAAAATTGGCTTCATTTCTACCACATGTAAATGTTGGCAATGAAAACAAATACATATGCCACTTGATACTGATTTATTGTTTTACATTCGTTTTCTTTGACCAATGAATGCCTGGCATTTGGGGTTTTTTATTTTTAAGTTTATTTTACTTTATGACATTGGGTTTGACTTTATGACATTTATGACATTTATGACATTTATGACATTTTACTTTATGACATTGAGCATCAGTTTGATTTGTCAACCTACTTTTATGTGAGGGCTGAAATGCCCAACTTTTTTTTTTTTTTTAATTTCTTTCCCTTTTGTTGTCTCTTAGCTGATGTCAACCCCTCTGTGGAAAACAAAAGCAATAACAGAGGAACTACAGGGATATAAAAGGAAATTAGTCAAATTTGTTATGTTTTTGCCTTGGTGAAAGGAGTTTAGAGAAGATAAATAATGGGAACTCCTTGTTTTATTCATGCTTTTGCATTATCAGTGTTACCATTTTCCTCCTGATTTTCTGTCCTCATTTCACTATTATTCCATCCCAGATTCATTTCTATATGGCTTTTGTACTTTAAATATGGCTTTTGTACTTTAAATATGGAAAGAATAGTAATTCCTCTAAAGGATGAGCTCTTCATTTTTGTCATTTAAAATAAAATACACACAAACATAAATGAATACGTGACTCTTTTTCTAGTTGCAATCTGCCACATCCTGTGTTAGTAATCCAGCCAGCCTACTGTTTGAATACAGAAGCATGAGTGAGCCCAGACAAGGTTAGATGAGACCAGCACGGATCACCAGAACCACCCAACTGAACCAAGCATTTGTGAAATAATAAATGGTGGTTGTTTTGAGCCACTAATTTTAGGGAGTGGTTTACTATGCAACAATGTTGTGGCAAAAGATCAGTGATAACAGACGTCAACCAGACACTTCCATATTGTAGGCTAAATGAATCTATTTAATGTGGCATTGCAAAAATGGGTACTATGACTAATTGGCTTCATTTTTACATACAGAAATTGTTAAGATATAATTTCTTCTAAAGCAAAAAGAAATTGCTATCTCTCCAAAAGATGTAACACCAGAATATCTTCAAAAAGGGAGAGGTGGGGGCGCCTGGGTGGCTCAGTGGGTTAAGCCTCTGCCTTTGGCTCGGGTCATGATCTCAGGGTCCTGGGATCGAGCCCCGCATCGGGCTCTCTGCTCAACAAGGAGCCTGCTTCTCCCTCTCTCTCTCTCTGCCTGACACTCTGCCTACTTGTGATCTTTCTTTCTGTCAAATAAATAAATAAATAAAATCTTCAAAAAAAAAAAAAAGGGAGAGGTGCTTCTTGACATACTCAAGAAATATTTCATGAACTAGGAAATATCTGGAAATCTTGTACTAGTTAAAATTACCTTCATGAGATATTTGAAAATTCATTTCATATGTATGCAACACATACTGACTCTTTGCTATGAGTATTTTGTATCTTCTAAATTAGGTATCAGTACAAAGTCTGTTGGGTATAAGCGCTAATGGGAAAAACAGATAGTTCACTCTGTTTATTTCTTTACTGTGTTAAGTTTTTTAACATAGTATATACTCAGAGAACTAACAGTGGATTTCAAAAGTTTGAAATATAACAAGTGATCTGAAATTAGTAGTAAATAAGAAAGAACAGAAAAAAGAAATAAAAATAAGAAAAAAAAGAAAAAAGAAAAAAATAAGTGAATGAAACAAGAGATAGAAATGAAACAGATTTAAAAATAGGGGTGCGGGTCACCTGGGTGTCTCAGTGGGTTAAAGCCTCTGCCTTCGGCTCAGATCATGATCCCAAGCTCCTGGGACTGAGTCCCAAATCGGGCTCTCTGCTTGGCGGGGATCCTGTTTCCCTTCCTCTCTCTCTGCCTGCTTCTCTGCCTGCTTTGTGATTTCTGTCTGTCAAATAAATAAATAAAATCTTAAAAAAAAAATGTAGGGGCACCTGGGTGGCCCAGTCGGGTAAGGTCATGTCTCAGGAGGGTGAGATCAAGCCCCACAGCGGGCTCTACACTCAGTGGAGAGTCAGCTTGGGATTATCTCCCTCTGCCTTTCCCTTCCATTCTCTAGCTCTCTCTCTCTCTCTCTCTCTCTCTCTCAGATAAATAAATAAACAAATCTTTCTTAAAAACGTAAAATAAAAAATAAAATAATACTAATCTATTCTTTACACTTAATAAAAAGGCAACTGACTGGTTTGTTGGGTGAAGCATGTGACTTGATCTCAGGGTCATGAGTTCAAAAAAAAAAAGAAATTTAAAAAAATTAATAAGAAGAGACCACTAGTTTACTAGTAAGCCCTTTTAGCACCCAACTAAAGCACGCAAACCTGAAATAGTCACACAATTCACCACAACCATGGCTTAACAGATGTACAATTATTCCTGTATCAGACTGTCTGAATCCAAAACAGACAAGCACACAAAACTGGCATATGTGAGCTGTTTGGTTGTTGAAAATATTAGAAGAAGCAAATGTAATATATGACTGCCTAAGAAAGATAATATTTTTACTAAAAAAAAAAAAAAAGAAAGAAAGAAAGAAGGGAAAAAGTAAATGATGCAATGGATAAAGAACATCCAGAGAAAATATAATTTCATAGAAGAAATTAAAAATAAATTTGAGGGGTGTCTGGGTGGCTCAGTCATTAAGTGTCTGTCTTCTGCTCAGGTTGTGATCCCGGGGTCCTGGGATTAAGCCCCACATCGGGCTCCCTGTTCAGCGGGGAAGCCTTCTTCTCCTTCTCCCATTCCCCCTGCTTGTGTTCTCTTTCTCGCTGTGTCTCTCTTTGTCAAATAAATAAATAAAATCTTTAAAATTTTTTTTTTAAAAATTGAGAAGTCTCTGTGTGCGTGTGTGTGTGTGTGTGTGTGTGTGTGAGACAAAGGGAGAGAATATGACCAAAAAGACACAAAATTTGATGTATTTAACAGTTACAACATGTGATAAAAGGAATCTCTGAAAGAGGAAATAGAATAAAACATGGAGATGAAACAATAATTATCAAGGAAATTATTTTTGAAAACTAATCTCTCCAGAGTATATGGTTTGATAATAACTGAATGACATAAGCATTACAATTTAAGGTGCCAAAAACTGCTGAACAAAATACGTATTTTACAAGTGCCTTATATAATTAATCAATTTGCAGAACATCAAGGATATGCAGAACTATTAAAATTTCTAGAAAGAAAGTAATGACCTCTTATAAAGAAACAAGGACCAGGCTGCCTACTTAACTGGCAACTCTGGGTCTCAGAAAGAAATGTCTTCAGTACTGTTTTCTCTGGTCCTGGAAAAAAAGAAAATATATTTGATCTACATTCCAAGACCAACCAAAGTGTCAATTAGGGGAACATTAAAGAGATTTTTCAATATTCAAGGACTCAAAAAGCTTACTTCCCATATACTCTTTGTTACATTGCATATATACTTGACAGTAATAAAAGATTTTTTAAAAATGTAGCCTAAAATGGGTTAGTTTTTCCTGCCTTCTAAGAATAACCTAACCTGATGATTTTAGATTTACAGAAGAATAGCTCAGATCGTCTATGTGGATTCATGAACATGGGTGATTTTATGTATCTGACATAATACGTGAGAATTCATATCTAGGGGAGAAACATACTTTTTTTTAAACAACTTTTTTTTAAAGATTTTATTTATTCATTTGACAGACAGAGATTACAAGTAGACAGAAAGACAGGCAGAGAGAGAGGGGGGAGCAGGCTCCCTGAGCAGAGAGCCCAATGTGGGGCTTGATTCCAGGACCCTGGGATCATGACCTGAGCCGAAGGCAGAGGCTTTAACCCACTGAGACACCCAGGCGCCCCAAGGAAGAAATATACTTTTTAAAAATTAGCATAATGTATTATTTGTTTCAGGGGTACAGGTCTGTGAATCATCCGTCTTACACAATTCACACCACTCACCATAGCACATACCCTCCCCAATGTCCATAGCCCAGTCACCCCATCCCTCCCTATCCCCACCCAGCAACCTTCAGTTTGTTTCCTGAGATCAAGAGTCTCTTATGGTTTGTCTCCCTTCCTGTCAGTCCCATCTTGTTTCATTTTATCCCTCCCTACCCTCCACCACCCCCTGCTCTGCCTCTCAAATCCCTCATATCAGAGAGATCATATGATAATTGTCCTTGTCTGATTAACTTATTTCGCTTAGCATAATATCCTTTTAAAAGAAATCTTGGTTTAGAAGAGATTTAGGGGGCAGAAAAGGAATACTTGACTTGCTTAATAAACCACGGTTCTTAAGGACTTTTAAAACCATCTCAGCTGTATCATCAATAATTAACAGAGTTCTAAGAAAGTATTTTCTGTTCATTATAATGGGCTCAGCAGGACCCCTACTTACACATGCTATTTTAAGGGCTCCCATTACTGCCCCTAGTTGAAAGTAAACATATGGCGCCTCTTTTAACATTTTCTTTGTTTCCAGATTCAGACCAACTCTCCTTGTAATTATTTCAAATTGGTGGAATTGTAGTTCATTTGTTTCTTGATCATTTTATTAATTTTTTTCATTATGGAAAAGAATGTGACTACACATATCCTGGGAGATTATTCAAGGAAATAATCTCATCTAAGTTATTTCTGATGTCAAATCATACAATCCAGAAGTCAGACTATAGTAAAACATAAAAAGAATAAGCTTTATTAAAAGCCACTCTAAGTTACAGGAAATTGCAATTAGTTGGGTGTATTACTAGACATTTCATAAGACATTTCCATAAGATGTAAAGGCATATTTCCGGCCTTTTTATGACCCAAATACATTCTGAATACACTATATCTAGTTAACAGATTTAAAGTTAAAATATGTTAATAGCAAATGTTATTAAAGTGTGTCCAACCTATTTTTACAAAAAATGATGAAGCAAAACAGAGTGGAGCAAAATCATGGATCTGCATTGGCCAACAGCTGGAGAAAGAAGTATAGTGTTATAAAAAAGTTATGGCAAGAATCTGTCAATAAAATCTGTTAAAAGAATTAAGTGGCTTTGCAATGTCAAGGACAAGGCAGAAAATATTTTTCTAAATTAATGTAACATTGCCTTTTGTAAAAATTCAAAGTAATTTGCAGTTAGGAGGAGGACCAGGGCACAATTCATTGCACATATGGTATGAATATAGGCAGGGTGTGCTATATATATTACATATACATATATAATATATATAGCATATGTGTGCATATCCTGGTGTCCATGTGTGTATCATATCCTTTCTGTAATGCTGCATGTGTAGTAAATACAAACATAATCTCTCCCATCCACATGCCCATTGTCCGGAAATAATTTAAGGCAATTGGAGGTTTTTCGTAGTTTTTTTTTAATAGTTCATTTGTTTGTTTTTATGACCGTACCAATAAACAGACAAATGTAGAGATCAATATTGTCAACACCCTACACCTACCACCCAGATTTTACAAACGATGTTGACATTTGGACACACTTGCTTTCACATCATCTCTTCTCTTAAATAAAATGTGCCAGATACAGTTGATGCCACCTTTACTCTCATTTGTTTCCAGACTTTAGTTTTACACTGAAACAGCTGAATATTGATCCCATCTAGGGTCTTACACTTTACTACTTTCATGAGGTCTGTAAACAATGGTATTTATATGTGTTTTTATTTATTCATTTTTTAAAAATATGTAGGCATCCTTATGTATTCTTTTGTTACTCATTTATCCACTCAATATTCCATTGCCCCATGGTACTCCATTATATAAACAGACCACAGTTTAATCACCCACTGATTTATTGGTGGCATTGAGGTCCTTAGCAATTCATTGATCTTTTAAATATCAATACGCAGGGCGCCTGGGTGGCTCAGTCATTGAGTGTTTGCCTTTGGCTCAGGTCCTGATCCCAAGTTCCTGGGATGGAGCCCTGCATCAGGCTCCCTCCTCAGCAGGAAGCCCACTTCTCCCTCTCCCACTCCCCCTGCTAGTGTTTGCTCTCTTGGGGTTTCTTTCTCTGTCAAATAAATAAAAATCTTATGAATAAATAAATAAACAAATACATAAAATAACAAACGATGCCCACCTTTAAGCAGGCCTTCTTGTGCACATGCTTAAAAGTTTTTTCCACAGCAAATAACTCAAAGTTAAATTGCTGCATCATTAGCCATAAACATCTTTTGTGTTTTTCTGGGAATTGCCATAATGCCTTCAAAACAGTTATAGCCATTTACATTGCCACAAGAAGACAGTATGAAAGTTGTCATTTCTCCGCATCTTTACCAACACTTGTTGGTTTCCCCAGGATACACGTATACATAGCACAATTTAGGAAGAATGCTATTCCTCTCTTTCTCTTTCTCTACCCCTGCACCCTGCATGACAGGGGTGTGTGTGTGTGTGTGTGTGTGTGTGTGTGTATGTGTGTGTGTGTGCAGTGTGTGTGTATGTGTGTATGCTTTTTGTTTTGGACAGTTGGGTGGGCATAATACAAAAAGTTTTAATAAGAGAAATTACAGGGTATCACAGGTATGGCATATAAATCAACATTTGCACAGTCTGTCAAATTTTATTCTCCATCTAGATTTTGAAATGGTTTTTATTACTATAATTTGTCAGTGAATAAGTTAAATTTTAAGAAAAGTAGGGGACTTATCCAGGCTACTCTGCTTTTATGAAGATATTTGGGTCAGAATCTGTTTGTTCTCAGAGTTTATTTGTTCTGTTTTGTTTTTCTTAAGATTTTATTTATTTACTTAGAGAGAGGGAGTGAGAAGGAGAGAGAGAAAGTGCAGGAGCCAGGGGGAGGGGCAGAAAAGCAAACTCCCCTCTGAGCAGGGAGGCTGATGCAGAACTCCATCCCAGAACTATGGGATCATGACCTGAGCCGAAGGCAGATGCTTAACCGTCTGAGCCACCCAGGCACTCTTTATTTGTTTTTCACTATCAGTGTGTGTGTGTGTCCTACTTTAGTTTATGCAACACTTCATATCATATTTATCTTGTAGGGAAAATACTCTTTAGATTTAAACTATGTTTCTAGTGTAAGGCTTATCATGTTATCACATAATCTAATTTTTCAGAACTTAAGTATATTAACTCTCATTTTTAAAAATCAGGAAAACAAAAAATGGAAGCATACAGTCACTGCAAAATATAACCAGAGAAACATAAGTGATGATACAAGAGATTTGACCATAGTTGTTGTTCCAAGTCTGTTTTTTGAGCTTTTAGTTCATGGACAGTAATCTATAGGGCCTTTGTTATATCAGAGTAACATCAATTAAAGTTGAATTTAGGTTCCTTTTGGAAAGGGTGAAGGACAGGGAATTATTACCTTCTTAAGTCTGTGGGCTAGAAAAGTTGGGTCAGAGCTTCTGAATGTCCAATGAACTTGTAAGAGGCCTTATAGGGCTGGAGAATATGAGGAGGAAAATACAGCTCAAGGTGTATTTCTGATATTAAAAGAGAAAGGGCATTTGCTTATCTGGACATGATATCAGGAATTGACCCAGATGAACAGACGAAAAGGCAAAACACCATTTTTCCCTCATGAAATCATTAGAAAACCATCCCAGCCACCAGACACTATAGTAAATTTCCATGCTGCAATTTGCAATTTATTCTTCACTCTGAGTTACTGGAATTTTTCCCACATGCAATTTGCTTTGCCACTTAATGTTTAGCTGTTCAATGCAGAAGTCTCCAAGAGTTTTTGTGTTTCTTCACATTTTTCAGTACTTGCAAGAACATGAGGTCTTAACTACTGTTTGGGTAATTAATTGTAAATGTACAGGAGCGGGATTATGATGGAGTTTTTACAAGTGCTGGTTCTGGAATCCAAGTCCTGGGTGTAATCCTGGCTTTGATACCCATGAGTGTAGAGACTCTGAGCTGTTTACTTAAACTCAGCTTTGGTTTCCCCATTTATGAAATGAAGAATTTTGGTAGTTCATGGTTCATGCAGAGTAGAGAAAATTAAACAGAAAATCAAACAGAGTAAAGAAAATTAAAAATTAAACAGAGTAGAGAAAATTAAATTAAACAGTAATTAGCAAAATGCCTGGCACCTAAAAAGTATCTGATACATGTTGCAGACATTATTAACATCATTTAGAGCTCTAACATTGCAGAGCTTTAAGTAATAAGGTAACACATACACACACACATGCACGCACACGTGCGCAAATAGCCACTTAAGTGCATGATATTACTGAAGAGGGTAGAACCCTTCATAACTATAAACTGCATGTTGGCAAAGCCCACATAGCAGGTGCCTGAAGAAAAAGGATTAGGGGATGTGTCAAAAGTTTTCAGTATCAAAGGAATTCAAGAGGAAAGAGTTTCCAACAACAGGGAATTTGTTTGGAACAAGATGATAAATTGTGTCTCCTTACTCTGTCCCCATACTAGAGAAATGACAGGAAAAAAAAAATGTACGAGGGAAAATAGGTGAACAACAGGCATGAAAAAGAAAAAGAGTATCTTCATTAAACCAGCAATTTTTAAAGAAATTTCTAATAGATGAAGGATGGCTTGAAAATGAAGGAAACAACCCAATAGGAAAAAACATAGCCCAAACTATAGGGTTTTGAGGCTGTGAGAAGAATTCTTCCTAACACAGCCTTAGAGGAACCCCAAAATCCAATGGGAACCAGAGAAGTCTGTAGTAATCATCAAGAGAGTCAGAGACTCAGTTTGAAAGAGAAATCTCTTTTTTTATGTTAAACCCGGGAGTGTTTAGAGGCAGTATTGTCTCACCCTTATCCTCCCAGTAAAAAGTCCCCTGTAAACAAGAGTAATAATCAGCCTAATGCATGCCTTTGCCATGAATTTCGGGACTGAAATGTTGAGCAGAGCATGAATCAATTACAGAAATCTTTCTTCCGAAGGAAGAAAGCTCTTAATACCACTCTCCATTTGATGGGTCTGACACAGAAGACTGACGGAGTGGTCATTGAGCTAGAAAGTAGTTAATGTATAGCCACAGGAAAGGGCAAGAGTGCTCACCCCTAGAAAAGAAGCTTCCTGCACCAAGTATTCTGTGGTTAAATCCTGTCTGTCTATCACGAGCACTAAAATAAGAACCCGGCTATGCAAATAGGGATACTCACTGGTTTGAGAAAGAACAATCCCGCCACCTGTTACATTTTTGGCCGTCAAATGGGTATTTAATCATATATCCAAGAATCACTAAACACTGGAATAAAACAGAGATACCATTAAAGGAAGGGATCAACTTCAAGTAAGTTCTCTATGAATGAGTGTTCAGTGTTATTTAAAAGACTGTTGCATCCAGTAAGAGGAGATGCACAATGACAAAGAAACAAGCTATCGGCATTCTTAGAAGTTATATATATTCTTGCAGAAGAATGGATGGACTGAGTTGCAGAGATGACAGTGGAGCAAGTCAAGAGGGGTTCTTCAAGAGTGAAATATGAAGTCTAAGAAATAGAATTTTTGAAATAGAGTTAACAGGCATGAAGAACAACATCTTCCACCATTTAGAGAGCAGAGAAAGTCACTAGCTTCAATAGGAAACAATTGCCGAGAGCTAAAGAAATGCATCTCCAAGTTAAATCTTGAGATTATAAGGGTTTAAATGTTTAGGTTTACCTAGCAAAGACAGAGCTCTGAACTATGCAAAACATACATGTGTACAAACTAGCGAGTAAAAACATCTAAATGTACCAATATGCTGTTTACAAGTTCATTTGACTTACAAATTCAAGTCAAACATGAATGTATGGTCTAAGATATGCAAATTATAAAAGAAGGTAATGGTGATAGTAAAAGAATTCAAAGTGAAAGTTATTAAATATGTTAAAATGATATAACATGATATACAAATTAATTTCATATTTTTGTAACAGAATAGTATACATAATTCCAAACTAAGATTTTGAAAACCTGAGTATTGATTTTTATGAAAAATATGTGACCCAGGAGTACTCAAGAAAGAATAGAAAACATGAATAGAACACAGAAGGGTTTGCAAAAGTTGCCCAAGACATATAAGGAGACTTGCACAAGGATGGCCATTACTACTCTATGTGTAGTACCAAATAAAGTGTTGGTAGATTGGATAAATATGCTTTGGTACATTTAAGAAACACCAACATAAAGAGACAATAGATTAATGAATCGCATGGATATGTGCCATAAAATATATTTCAATAAAAATAGTGTAACACACATGACATGTCAGTTGTATAAAATTTCATAATATATGAACATTATACACATATATATATTTTTTAATTGTACAAAAACGAATAAAAATTGTAACTCCCGGGGCGCCTGGGTGGCTCAGTGGGTTAAAACCTCTTTTCGGTTCAGGTCATGATCCCAGGGTCCTGGGATCGAGCCCCACATCGGGCTCTCTGCTCAGCAGGGAACCTGCTTCCCTTCCTCTCTCTCTGCCTGCCTCTCTGCCTACTTGTGATCTCTGTCTGTCAAATAAATAAATAAAATCTTAAAAAAAAAATTGTAACTCCCAATTTCCTGATAATGAGTACATTCACTAACACAGTGGTAGAACTCAATTTTGTAAAGCATGGTGCTTCAACCATATTTTCTCTTAAAAAATGTAAAGCAGAAGGATACAATGTGATGTTATGAAGCTGATTAGTAGACATTTTTATTGTGTTACTTTCTATTTATTTTCCTTTGTTTAAAATACTTACAAAAATGGATGTGAGGACGATTTGGCTGTGATATCTGTCACCCCATTGATCACCAGGGTTGATTCGGCTGATCTGGCTGGCTATGCAGATGTCCCCATCCTCCCTCACCGCTCCATGTGCGTCTCTCCCGATGTTGCGTGCTTGGTCAAAGAGGACGACCTTCCATGATAGAGGAGCATTCTTTGGTCAAGGGTATAGGAGTAGCTGTGCTCCCCTGATAGAACCTCCAAACAAGCTTTATAAAATACTTACAAATAAGTACTACCTACCCCAAAAGAATCAATTATAAATTACTAGAATAAGGAATTCAATAAAGTGACCAGATATAAGCACAACATACACAAAATTAATATCTTTTCTGGTCAGCAGAAGTGACTGGCAAATGTAATGAAACAATAAGTCCATTTGCAGTGGAAACAAAAACTTGGATTATTAGTAATTTTTCAAGCAGAAATTTACAACTACTAAGAAAAAAATCTACACAGTTTTATGAAAAAGGTGTTATTTCAAGATGGGGAAAATTACTTTGTAAAATTTTTTATTTTCATCCAAATCTTTGCATACAAGTCAACTCCAAAATTCTTTTATTTGTTTTTGTGGAATTCAATATATTTTTCTGAAGTAAGTAAGGAAAAGCAATGTGCAAGGATCAAAACCATAATATCAAAGGTATAATTGATAATTGATAATCTTTTTAGTATAATTTATAATCTCATTCTAAAGTTTGTCCATAAGAAAAATAATAACAAAGACATTTTTTATAAACATGCACAATATGAGACCTGACTTATAATATAAAATACACATTTTTAAAAAACAACAATGATCGTTCTCTGGGTGTTAAAACAGAAAGTCCCAGTGGTGCCTGGGTGGCACAGTTGGTTAAGCGTCCAACTCTTGGTTTCAGCTCAGGTCATGATCTCAGGGTTCTGAGATCGAGCCCTGAGTTGGGCTCCCTGCTGAGCGTAGAGCCTGCCTGAAATTCTCTCTCCCTCTCCTTCTGTCCCTCCCCCTGCTCTCCTTCTCTGTCTCTGAAATAAATAATTAAACCTTAAGGAAAAAAAAAACAATGATCAAAAGAGTGTTCATTGGAACATATACATACAAATAGAATGCTGAAACCAAAGTAACAATCAAAAAGACCTATGTACTTATTGGAAAATTGTCTTTACCATGAGGAAAATAAATGTCTCTTCTTGAAACTGTATTTAAAAACAAGTTTGTAAGAGAAGGACTATAGGAGTAAAATCTTATGGGTAGATGAGGGAAGATATGATAGAGAAAAAATGTGCAAGGATTCACCTTTGATTTTACAAGATATTTTTCCATTGTAGTAAGAGAAAAGAATTAAGATACAAGAAGAATTTTAGATTCAGTGGTGGAAAAATGAGGAATCAAGGGAGCACAACTTAAACACAAGTGCCCTCCCTTCCCTAATCTCATATTGTGTTTCAAAGGAAACACATACAGTCAAGATCCACAACTTTTCTCCTTAGTCATATGCACAGGACATAAGTCTGCATTGTCATGGACCACAGGTGAGAAGCCAAAGAGATTGTTGATCCACAGATTTATTTGTAAGCTCTAGAAGAACTAATAATTGCCTACTGATAACTCAAAAGATAATACCTGAATTGCAGTACTTTTCATTTTCCTTTTAGCCAAGTTTTGTTGTGTTTTATGTCCTCTCTTTCTTTTTCCACAGTAAAGCTTTTAGTTCATTGACTTTGACCTTATAAGTTTAGCTACAAATTCTGTCTTGAAAATTACTTCAAATCTAAATACACACACACACACACACACACACACACACACATATATATGTACATATATGTACATATTTAAGGTTCAAATAAGTTCAGTTGAACTTTTTTGTTTAATTGTATTTCTTGGTATGTGGTGGTTTCAACCTGGAACAGAAGCAGGGTTATTGAAATATATGAAGAGAGCCTATTTCCTTGTTTATGGCTGATGATGATTGGGAAGGATGAGAAGCTTTGTAGAAGAGTGGAATCATATGTGACTTCCAGACCAGAGAGGTTTGGATACTGTTCAGAGAAGTACTTAAGCTTTGTGATGTTTATCTGTCTTCATGGGTTAGCCTTCACAGATCCATTCATCTCCAATGATGGTATTCATCCTACCCAATTTCTCTATGGGATTTCTATGGAATGAGCTTCTCTTTGTAGCATTTCTGAAATAAACAGTGTGTTTGGGAATAAATACTTAGACCAAATCAAGGATGAGGGTTCCATCAAGGAGTTTTAAAGGAAGTTAGAAACATTGAGAAAGAGGCCACGTCTTTGGAAACTTATATCAGGTTGATTTTCTGACATGATTATATTAGTACCAATGATAATCTAGACATTCACAAGCCCAGATAGTGGATAGTAGATGGTCCAATCTAGCGGTTACTATATCTCTGTTCACTTTATGGAGATTGTCTTAGATCTTAAAAGGCATATCATAAATTGTTTAACCCTATAGGTACCCAGTAATGGGTTTTGATTTAGTTTTTCAGTTACTTCTCCATTGTGTTCCTTACTTTTCAAAGAACCAAGAGAACCAGGCAAGTAATAACTTTCATGACCAGTAACAAAAGAATAAAAGAAACATCACTGGTTGAAGCTTTTTTTTTTTTTTAAATTGAAGAATAGTTAAGTTTAAAGCATTTTGAGGGCAAAATTCTAGAGATAGAAATTGATGGAGTCATTTGAAGAACTATTCAAGTAATGAGAGTCTGAAAACTTCTCTTCTTTGGTCTCCAACAAAATAGTGCGGCCCAAAAGTTTGTGTAATAAGTTAATATTTTCTTTTCAATCAGCTTGGTTCTGATAAGCACTTGGGCAAAATAATATAGAAATACTGTATCACCAGGACTTGTTTTAAGTTTGAAATCATTGCCTTAAAAATTCTTACCATTTCTAAGACACATTTAGTTCTCAAGTTAGTTCCTCGAAAATCATTTAGTTTGAACCTCAAATTCATATCTTTCTTCTCTGTTTTTTAAAATCTTACCTACTCTTAAAAGCAGAATTCATGATCTGTGTTTTACATCAGCACCTCTCTAACTTCTCAAACCTACGGTAATTTCTCTCTTCTTTGACCTCATATAATGCTTATAATAGTCTACTCTGCAAAGAATGTTTTTAAGTACAACCTTTCTCCTTATTTTTTTAAAGATTTTATTTATTTATTTGACAGACAGAGATCACAAGCAGGCAGAGAAGCAGGCAGAGAGAGAGAGGGAAACAGGCTCCCTGCTGAGCAGAGAGCCCGATGCAGGGCTCCATCCCAGGACCTTGGGATCATGACCTGAGTCGAAGGCAGAGACTTTAACCCACTGAGCCACCCAGGCGCCCCTTTTCTCATTATTTTTAAATAACCCCCCTCTAGATGAAAATTTCAGGAATAATTCTCCCTTTTCACCCAAGGAACATCCTTGAAACCCATACAAAAAAATACATTTCTTCATCAATTTCTGTCTGGCTCTTTAAAGTGTGACCTTAGGGGCTCCAGGGTGGTTCAGTTGGTTAAACATCTGCCTTCAGCTGAGGTCATGATCCCAGAGTCCTGGGATTGAGCCCCATGTTGCTGAGCAGGGAGCCTGCTTCTCCCTCTCCTGCTTCCCCTGCTTGTGCTCTTCTTGTCTCTGTGATAAATGAATAATGAGATTCATGATGAGAAAATAATGAAATGAATAAACAACAACAAAAAAAAAAAAAGACTACTAAAAAACTACTTAAGACTATTTAAAAAAAGACTACTAAAAATTTTAAAAAGTAAAATGTGACCTTAGAATTAGAAGTCAAACTTAAAAATATTATTTATTTTCTATTGGCAAATAGATATTAAATGATGGCAAAAGAGATCTCAGTAATACTATATCAATCCATAGATACAGAAAATTAGATAAATTCCATACCCTTCACTATGACTAAGTTACTAAGTGGCTTCTAGTAATAAGTCCCCAACTAAAAGCAGCTTCTTATGCATGGAAATGGGGCCAACATAAGAAAGAAAAGTGAGAAACAAAGGTGGAAAGATACTGTATCCTGGAAATACATAATCCCCTGGATCTAGCTGTACCTCAAGTCAGTCCTGAGGTTTTGATACTATATGAATAGTATTGTGCCTTTTCGCCATTAAGATATATTGAGTTTGACTTTCATCACTTGAACTGAAATTGTCCTAAATCGTAAAGATCATAGAGATATGAAATACTGAAATGTTTATTTTAAAGAGGTTACCAGGGGCACCTGGGTGACTCAGTCAGATGAGCATCTGACTCTTGATCTCAGCTCAGGTCTTGATCTCAGGGTCATGAGTTCAAGCCGTGCATTGGGCTCCACACTGGGTGTGGAGCCTACTTTTATAAATAAATAAATAAATAAATAAACAAATAAATAAATAAATAAATAGTTTACCACGCTATTTTTGCAGTTAAATACAACTAAAAGAAAAAAAAATTATTTAACTGTCAACCTTTAAGCCCTGGGTTGAAATAAAGGAGGATGAATATTCAGGCTGTAGCTCTCCTCGAAGCAAAGGGTTACATGGGCAGAAAAATTTGAATTATGTTAAGAAAAACATGGCACTTAAAAAGTCCTGCTTGTTCTTTGTGAGGCTCAGGGGCAAAGACCATGATTAGAGGGCTTTTGTTTGGGAAAACACTTAAAGAGGTTGGTGCTGTACAAGGGTAACACAGGAGTTAAAGTAGGAGTAGAGATAACCTTCTAATCAAAGCAAATAACAGAAATTTGGTTTTGGAATCAAGCAGCCAGGAAGCAGGGGAAGCAGATTAAAGTGAGGATTTGGAAAATTAAGGCAAATGAAACCTATGAAAAGTTTCCCATGGCTGGGAAGAATTAATGGATTTTTAGGACAGAGAGATCCAATGTTCAATTTTAAGCAATTTCTTACTGTTTTCTGTAATCCACTGCATTAACTCAAAATAAGGAAAAGGCTGTTAAATGTAAGATGCTTGTGTGTTGAGTTCTTTGGGGGAGATGAACTGACAGGGTGTTGACCTTTGTGGGCAAAGCAGCCTGAGTAGAAGAGATGGAAACCAGAGGGCCAGGGCACATATATGGGGCAAGTGACAGGGATCTGGGGCTACAGGCACACTGACTCACAAAGTTGCACACTCCTCTCCTGCTCCCTCAGAAATCTTCCTACATTTCAAAGGGTGAAGACCAACTTATTTGCATGTTAAGAGACATAATGATTCTGGAAATCTGGGAGACTTGGTTTGGTGGTAGGGGGCAGGAAGAAAGCATCTGTTTGGCTAAAACTAAAATTTCTCTACTTTCTTAATTGGGTTAATAATCCCTGAAGGATGGCAGAGTATGCCATCACCAAATATGCTATTTTGTCATATTATTTGGAACTGAAGACAATGGAGAAGAAGCAGATACAAGAAAAGCTCTCCACCCTCCCCCTATTTGCCTGAAAGCAGGACATAAATTTGTAAGGATGTCCTCCCTTTCCTCCCTACCAGGAAGGACTAAAGTTAATCACTGGAGACAACTCTAGATACTTAGTCCAGAGATGGCACCAGAGGAACCAACATAACAAACTTACTAAAGCCAACTTTATCTTTCATTTGTTTTCCCATATATTTACCTTCCTGCAAATTTCCAACTCTAAAATCTCAAAGTTCTTTTTCTTCATCTTGTCAGTTCTCTACAAATTTCTCATTCTTTCCTAAGATGCTATATAAACTCAAATTCTGACCCCCCCCCCCAAGTTCCTCATCAGTGAATACTCCCATGTGTCTGTGTGATGCACATGTTGATAAATGTGTATTTATCTTTTCTCAGTCCAATTCACAAGGCCGGGGGGTGGGGGGGAAAGGTCCTTCCCCTGGATCTCCAAAGCAGGACTGAGACCAGCATTCAAATGCAAATAGCTTATTTGAGATGGATCCCAGGAAACCAGGACAAGAAGGGAAAAGGGCAAGGAGAAGACCTATAAGTGTGTGTTCATGGGTAGGTTATCACCGTGGACAATAGCAGCTCAGTTCCTCTAAGGACCCTTCGAGAAAGACTCTGTAGTACACAGTCCCCACAAAGGTTCAGGAATCTGGGCAACCCCTGCCCCTTGTTTGTTGAGAGTGGCTCCTGGGGAATTCAATGTACTGGCACTTTCAGTATGCCTCTATGGGTTAGACGTGCTCCTGAAGCCAGAAGCAGCTCACAGGCAGAAAGAGGCTACCCTTAAAGGAAAACAGATAGTTGGCACATGGAGGAAATATTTACCACTTCAAGGAATGCAATGGGCCGAGGACCACAGGATAGAAGGCCATTCACCATATCCTTTCTATTCAGTAATATTTCAAAGGCAGCAAGGAAAATAATTTTTTCATAAGATATTGGTACTTGTAGAAGTCCTTAGTGCTTAGAGGAGGAAATAATAGAAGACCATGTGGGAACATTCACAAGAAAACTTCTGTATCATTCTATACAAATTCTTTATCTGTACTTCTATTGTTTTTTTTTATTAATTTTTAAATTTTTTATAAACATATAGTGTATTTTTATCCCCAGGGGTACAAGTCGGTAAATATCTAGGTTTACACATTTCACAGCACTCATCATAGCACATACCCTCCCCAATGTCCATATCCCCACCACCCTCTTCCAACCCCCCCTCCCCCAGCAACCCTCAGTCTGTTTTGTTGAGATTGAGTCTTTTGTGGTTTGTCTCCCTCCCGATCCCATCTTCTTTCATTTTTTCTTTTCCTACTCCCCAAAACCCCCATGCTGCATCTCCACTTCCTCATATCAGGGAGATCATATGATAGTTGTCTTTCTCCGATTGACTTATTTCGCTAAGCATAATACACTCTAGTTCCATCCACGTCATCGCAAATGGCAGGATTTCATTTCTTTTGATGGCTGCATAGTATTCCATTGTGTGTGTGTGTGTGTGTGTGTGTGTGTGTGTGTGTGTGTGTATACACCACATCTTCATTATCCATTCATCTGTTGATGGACATCTAGGTTCTTTCCATAGTTTGGCTATTGTGGACATTGCTGCTATAAACATTTGGGTGCATGTGCCCCTTCAGAGCACCACGTTTGTATCTTTAGGGTATATACCCAGTAGTGCAATTGCTGGGTCATAGGGTAGCTCTATTTTCAGCTTTTTGAGGAACCTCCATGCTGTTTTCCAGAGTGGTTGCACCAGCTTGCATTCCCACCAACAGGGTAGGAGGGATCCCCTTTCTCTGCATCCTCACCAGCATTTGTCATTTCCTGACTTGTTAATTTTAGCCATTCTGACTGGTGTGAGGTGGAATCTCATTGTGGTTTTGATTTGTATTTCCCTAATGCCGAGTGCTGTGGAGCATTTTTTCATGTGTCTTTGGCCATCTGGATGTCTTCTTTGCAGAAATGTCTGTTCATGTCTTCTGCCCATTTCTTGATTGGAGTATTTGTTCTTTGGGTTTTGAGTTTGCTAAGTTCTTTATAGAATTTGATACCAGCCCTTTATCTGATATTTCATTTGCAAATATCTTCTCCCATTCTGTCAGTTGTCTTTTGGTTTTGTTAACTGTTTCCTTTGCTGTGCAAAAGCTTTTGATCTTGATAAAATCCCAATAGTTCATTTTTGCCCTTGCTTCCGTTGCTTTTGTCAATGTTCCCAGAAAGAAGTTGCTGCGGCTGAGGTCAAAGAGGTTGCTGCCTGTGTTCTCCTCAAGGATTTTGATGGATTCCTTTCTCACATTGAGGTCCTTCATCCATTTTGAGTCTATTTTCGTGTGTGGTGTAAGGAAATGGTCCAATTTCATTTTTCTGCATGTGGCTGTCCAATTTTCCCAGCGCCATTTGTTGAAGAGGCTGTCTTTTTTCCATTGGACATTCCTTCCTGCTTTGTCGAAGATTAGTTGACCAAAGAGTTGAGGGTCTATTTCTGGGCTCTCTATTCTGTTCCATTGATCTATGTGTCTGTTTTTGTGCCAGTACCATACTGTCTTGATTATGCCAGCTTTGTAATAGAGTTTGAAGTCTGGAATTGTGATGCCACCAACTTTGTCTTTCTTTTTCAATATTCCTTTGGCTATTTGAGGTCTTTACTGATTCCATACAAATTTTAGGATTATTTGTTCTATTTCTTTGAAAAAAATGGATGGGATTTTGATAGGCATTGCATTAAATGTGTAGATTGTTTTAGGTGGCATAGACATTTTCGCAATATTTGTTCTTCCAATCCAAGAGCATGGAACATTTTTCCATTTCTTTGTGTCTTCCTCAATTTCTTTCATGAGTACTTCATAGTTTTCTGAATATAGATGTTTTGTCTCTTTGGTTAGGTTTATTTCTAGGTATCTTATGGTTTTGGGTGCAATTGTAAATGGGATTGACTCCTTAATTTCTCTTTCTTCTGTCTTGTTGTTTGTGTAGAGAAATGCAACTGATTTATGTGCATTGACTTTATATCCTGACACTTTACTGAATTCCTATACAAGTTCTAGAAGTTTTGGAGTGGAGCCTTTTGGGTTTTCCACATATAGTATCATATCATCTGCAAAGAGTGATAGTTTGACTTCTTCTTTGCCAATTTGGATGCCCTTAATTTATTTTTGTTGTCTGATTGCTGAGGCTAGGACTTCTAGTACTATGTTGAATAGCAGTGGTGATAACAGACATCCCTGCCATGTTCCTGACCTTAGCAGAAAAGTTTTCAGTTTTTCTCCATTGAGAATTTTATTTGTGGTGGGTTTTTCATAGATGGCTTTGATAATATTGAGGTATGTCCCCTCTATCCCTACAATTTGAAGAGTTTTAATCAGGAAGGGATGCTGCACTTTTTCAAATGCTTTTTCAGCATCTATTGAGAGTATCATATGGTTCTTGTTCTTTCTTTTATTAATGTGTTGTATCACATTGATTGATTTGCGGATGTTGAACCAACCTTGCAGCCCTGGAATAAATCCCACTTGGTCGTGGTGAATAATCCTTTTAATGTACTGTTGGATCCTATTGGCTAGTATTTTGGTGAGAATTTTCGCATCTGTGTTCATCAAGGATATTGGTCTGTAATTCTCTTTCTTGCTGGGATCCTTGTCTGGTTTTGGGATCAAGGTGATGCTGGCCTCATAAAATGAGTTTGGAAGTTTTCCTTCCATTTCTATTTTTTGGAACAGTTTCAGGAGAATTGGAATTAATTCTTCTTTAAATGTTTGGTAGAATTCCCCTGGGAAGCCATCTGCCCCTGTGCCTTTGTTTGTTTGGAGATTTTTGATGACTGTTTCAATCTCCTTACTGGTTATGTGTCTGTTCAGGTTATCTATTTCTTCTTGGTTCAGTTTTGGTAGTTTATATGTCTCTAGGAATGGATCCATTTCTTCCAGATTGTCAAATTTGTTGGCATAGAGTTGCTCATAGTATGTTCTTAGAATTGTTTGTATTTCTTTGGTGTTGGTTGTGATCTCTCCTCTTTCATTCATGATTTTATTTATTTGGGTCCTTTCACTTTTCTTTTTTATAAGTCTGGCCAGGGGTTTATCAATCTTATTAATTCTTTCAAAAAACCAGCTTCTAGTTTCGTTGATTTGTTCTATTATTTTTTTTTTTTAGTTTCTCTTTCATTGTTCTCTGCTCTGATCTTTATGATTTCTCTTCTCCTGCTGGGTTTAGGCTTTCTTTGTTGTTCCTTCTCCAGCTCCTTTAGGTGTAGGGTTAGGTTGTGTATTTGAGGCCTTTCTTGTTTCTTGAGAAAGGCTTGTACCGCTATATATTTTCCTCTCAGGACTGTCTTTGCTGTGTCCCACAGATTTTGAACCATTGTGTTTTCATTATCATTTGTTTCCACGAATTTTTCCAATTCTTCTTTAATTTCCTGGTTGACCCATTCATTTTTTGGAAGGATGCTGTTTAGTCTCCATGTATTTGGGTTCTTTCCAAGTTTCCTCTTGTGATTGAGTTCTAGCTTCAGAGCATTGTGGTCTGAAGATATGCAGGAATGATCCCAATCTTTTGATACCGGTTGAGACCTGATTTATGACCCAGGATGTGGTCTATTCTGGAGAATGTTCCATGTGCACTAGAGAAGAATGTGTATTCTGTTATTTTGGGATGGGATGTTCTGAATATTTGTGATGTCCATCTGGTCCAGTGTGTCATTTAAGGCTTTTATTTCCTTGTTGATCTTTTGTTTGGATGATCTGTCCATTTCAGTGAGGGGAGTGTTGAAGTCCCCTACTATTATTGTGTTATTGTTGATGTGTTTCTTTGATTTTGTTATTAATTGGTTTTTATAGTTGGCTGCTCCCATGTTAGGGGCATAGATATTTAAAATTGTTAGGTCTTCTTGTTGGACAGACCCTTTGAGTATGATATAGTATCCTTCCTCATCTCTTATTATAGTCTTTGGCTTAAAGTCTAATTGATCTGATATAAGGATTTCCACCCCAGCTTTCTTCTGATGTCCATTAGCATGGTAAGTTGTTTTTCACCCCCTCACTCTAAATCTGGAGGTGTCTTCAGGTCTAAGATGAGTTTCTTGTAGGCAGCATATAGATGGGTTTTGTTTTTTTTATCCATTCTGATACCCTGTGTCTTTTGATTGGGGCATTTAGCCCATTTACATTCAGGGTAACTATTGAGAAATATTAATTTAGTGCCATCATATTGCCTGTAAGGTGACTGTTATTGTATATTGTCTCTGTTCCTTTCTGATCTACTACTTTTAGGATCTCTCTTTGCTTAGAGGACCCCTTTCAATATTTCCTGTAGAGCTGGTTTGGTGTTTGCAAATTCTTTCAGTTTTTGTTTGTCCTGGAAGCTTTTTATTTCTCCTTCTATTTTCAGTGATAGCCTCGCTGGACACAGTATTCTTGGCTGCATGTTTTTCTCCTTTAGTGCTCTGAATATATTTTGCCAGTTCTTTCCGGCCTTCAGGTCTCTGTGGATATGTCCACTGCCAATCTAATGTTTTTACCCTTATATGTTACAGACTTCTTTTCCCGGGCTGCTTTCAGGATTTTCTCTTTGTCGCTAAGACTTGTAAATTTTATTATCAGGTGATGGGGTGTGGACCTATTTTTATTGATTTTGAGGGGCGTTCTTTGCATCTCCTGGATTTTGATGTTTGTTCCCTTTGCCATATTAGGGAAATTCTCTACAATAATTCTCTCCAATATACTTTCTGCTCCCCTCTCTCTTCTTCTTCTGGAATCCCAATTATTCTAATGTTGTGTTGTCTTATGGTGTCACTTAACTCTTGAATTTTCTCCTTGTAGTCCAGTATTTGTTTATCTCTCTTTGGCTCAGCTTCTTTATTCTCTGTCATTTGGTCTTCTATGTCACTAATTCTTTCTTCTGCCTCATTTATCCTAGCAGTAAGAGCTTCCATTTTTGACTGCACCTCATTAATAGTTTTTTTTTATTTCAACTTGGTTAGATTTTAGTTCTTTGATTTCTCCAGAAAGGGCTTTTATCTCTCCGGAGCGTGTTTCTCTAATATCTTCCATGCCTTTTTCGAGCCCAGCTAGAACCGTGAGAACGTCATTCTGAACTCTAGCTCTGTCATATTACCAATGTCCATATTGATTAGGTCCCTAGCCTTGGTACTGCCACCTGTTCTTTTTTTTGTGGTGAGATTTTCTGCCTTGTCATTTTGTCAAGATAAGAATATATAAAGGAGGAAATAAAATGTTAAAAGGGTGGCAAAGACCACAAGAAAATGTACTTTAACCAAATCAGAAGAGACCCCAAATCAAGGGAGGGATAAAGGGGATAAAAAAGAAGTTCAGGGGGAAAAAAGAAAAAGAAGACAAATAAAGAAAAAATATTAAAAAAAATATATATATATATATATTAGACTGGTGACTAGAACAGGGTCTCTCACTTAATTTTGGGAGTATTTTGGTCTCTTAGAAGAAACTACCTCCCAAAATTTTAAAGGATGAAAACATATATAAGGGTAGGCACAATGAAGGGCTGGAATAAGCCTATAAAGATGAGAAAAATTTTATTTTATTTTATTTTTTTTTAATATCTAAAAAATGAGTTGATAAAGCAAGTTGGTTGGGAGAATAAAGAAAAAGAAAGTGAAGAGAATTTGTTCGGGTTGGAAACTAGAACAAGCCCAAAGCTAGATTTTGGGTATATTTTGATCTATTAAGAGAAGTTGTACCCCAAATTATTTAGAAGAAAAAAACCCTATGTGTATACAAAAAATATTGCTAGATACAATGGAGGATAAAATATGACTATAATAATGAAGGTTCAAAAAAGATTATTTTTTTTGGTAAGGTATTGTTAAGATAAACTAGTTAAAAAAAACTTTAAAAGAGTAAAGGGTAAAAGTTAAACAAAAAAAAATTTAGCAGAAGAAAAAAGAAAGAGGGGTGCCTGGGTGGTTCAGTGGGTTGGGCCTCTGCCTTTGGCTCAGGTCATGATCTCAGGGTCCTGCGGTTGAGCCCAGCATCGGGCTCTCTGCTCAACGGGGAGCCTGATTCCCCCTCTCTCTCTGCCTGCCTCTCTGCCTACTTGTAATCTCTGTCAAATAAATAAATAAAATCTTTAAAAAAAAAAAAGAAAAAGAAAAAAGAAAGAAAAAAAAATCTAAAGAATAGTGGGGAGAAAGCCATGAATTCCTTGCTTTGCTTTCTCCTCCTCTGGAATTCCTCTGTTCTCCTTGGTAAGTGAAGTTGGTCTTGGCTGGGTTTCTTGTCAATCTTCTGGGGGAGGGGCCTATTATATTGATTCTTAAGTGTCTTTGCCTGAGGCGGAATTGCCCTGCCCTTACCAGGGACCAGGCTAAGTAATCCGCTTGGGTTTGCTTTCAGGAGCTTTTGTTCCCTGAAGCTCTCCGTAGAGTTCTGGAGGACGGGAATGATAATAGCAGCCTCCCAATCTCCAGCGGCCTGGAGGAGCTGAGAGCTCGGGCCCCTGTTCCTCAGTGCACCCTCAGAGAAAAGCGCCCAATCACTTCCGTCTCCCTGGCCTCCAGCTGCGCTCTGAGCTCACCCAGCCTGTGCCCGGTTCAAGGTAACCCCGAGCTGAGAGCTCACTCCTCGGCTTTGTCATTGTAGCCAGCTTCCCTGCTCTAATACCTGCGAGCTCTGTGACACTCAGACACCCCCGGTCCTTCTGTGACCCTGTGGGACCTGGAGCTATGCTGACCCCACATAGGCATGACCCCGGTTTAGCGATGTCCCTCAGTGGAGCAGACTTTTAAAAAGTCCTGATTTTGTGCTCCATTGCTCCGCCGCTAGCCGGGAGCCAGCCCTTCCCCCTGCGGTCTATCTTCCCATCTCTTTGGATTCACTTTTCCGCCAGCCCTACCTTTCAAAAAGTGATGGATTTTCTGTTTCTAGAATTGTTGCTCTTCTTCTCTTCAATCTCCCATTGGATTTGTAGGTGTTCTCAATGGTTAGATAAGCTACCTAGCTGATCTCCTGCTACCTGATGTCGTCTCAGCCTACTACTTCTCTGCCATCTTGACTTCTCCTCTCACCTATATTGTTTTAAAACGTTATGACAATAGATTGAGGGATTCTTCACATCAGCTTACTTCCATGGGCCTTCTCTTCATTTTCCTTTAGTTTTAAAAAATATTCTTATGCAGTATTAATTAAATTAATTAAGAATGAAGAAATGTTTCAATGATACAGAAAATCCAAGGACAAGTATAACAAATATCCATGTTAATAACACTCAGAGTTAACATTTCCAAAGAAACCTGATAACAACATAGACAGTATTATATTGCTATATAGGTAACAATAAGTGGAGAATCTGAAACTCCTATGCATTGCTGGAAAGAGTAAATTTGTACTTTTTAGAGAATACTTTGGCACAATCTATTAAAGTGGAAACTGTGTATGAAACTACTACCCAGCAATCACATCTCCAGGTGTCCATGTTAGAGAAACTCTTACAGATTGCCTCTAAGGAAACATTTGTAAACACCGTTTGTAACAATAAATTACAAAATAGGACAGCTGTCTCTCCATGATTAATGGATAAGATATTCTTTTATTCACAGAATGGAAGATATTAAGTAGCCCATAAAATGCTTTCAGTAGCCTGTGGTATTTTTTATTTTTAAGATTTTATTTATTAAAAAAAAAGATTTTATTTATTGATTGATTTTTAGAGAACAAGTGAGCGGGGGGTAGGGGGAGTAGTGGAAAAGGGAGAGAGACACTCTCAAGCAGAGTCTTGTTGAGCACAGAACGCAAGTTGGGACTCAAGCTCACGACCCTGAGATCATGACCTGAGCGGAAATCAAGGGTCAGAGGTTTAACCAACTGAACCACCCAGGGACCTGTAGTATTACTCTTAAATGTTGGCTGCCCTTCCTTATAAGGGAATCATGCTCCCTTACTTGGCACCTAATGCTGATACCTGTAATTTTGAGTTTTATTCTCCCCATCCTACTGAAGTCAAGTGTGACAATGTGACTGTTTTGGCCAATGAAATGTGCGCAGGAGTGATGATGCCACTCCAAGCTGAGTGAAGGGCCATTGTATGTCTCTTACCTGCTTCCTTGGCTAGGAATACACCAGTGCCCCCAAAGAGGCCAGTCATTCTGTCCAGGCCCACAGTAATGAGAAATGAAAGACCCAGGGCTCATAGGACTTCTGGGTGAGACCTAAACCTGTTTACTGTACGTTTAATCAGGAGAACGGGAAATCATGCAGTGTTCTGTAGGGAGCCTGCAAAGCCTAGAGGACCAGGCTTTATTCATTAGTATTGCAGTTATACAACTTCTTATGGAAATACTGGCCTCCAGCTGATGGAAAATTAAATGTCCTTGATTAATAAATGTGGGGAAATAGTTCCTTCTAGTAAATAAGCATAAGTCATCATTAGAAGGTTTTATAGAAATCAGATCTGGGTGTGCTTAAGTTCATTGATTCTGAAGTGGCCCTGACCCAGGGCAAGCTCTCCATGTGCTGTAGCTCTTATTAAATAAAATACTTCAAACCATCAAGTCCTTGGTGTGAGTTCTAAATTCCTAAGCTTGAAAAAATAGATATAAACGCTGTTCAACGTATACAGCTCTAAGAACCACAGATACGTAGGCTGTTAATACAGATAGCCTCTGGATCTGTATGTATGTATCACTCCATAGGTATGGTATTTTTTAAACTGAAGTACGTACAGAAAAAGAATGGATATGACTTTGATGATTTTTTACAAACTGACTCAGTACCTGCTTCAAGAAACAGAACATCGCCAGCACCCGCAGCAGGTCCCCTGTTGACTCCCTCCAGCACTGTGCTTGCCTCCCATTCAGTCGCTCTCCTGCCTTCCAGCAGCATAAATTAGCCCTGCCCATTTTTGTACTTTATATAAATGGAAAAATTCAGCATGCATTTTTTTTTTGTTTGTTTTGTTTTTTCTTTGGTGGCTGGTTTCTTTCAGACAGCGTCACGTTTGTGAGATTCATCCCTACTGTTGTGTGTAATTGTCGATCCTTTATTCTCATTTCGTTGCCTGTAGCGATCTATTCCACTGGGCACTGTTCAGCTTTCGGCTGTTACGAACAGCCGCTCTTCCAATACGTGGCTTTTGCTCCCATGCGTACGTGTTTCTGTTGTGTGCACGCTCTGGAGCGCCATCGCTGCCTCCGTCCAAGGGCATGTGTGTGTTTGGTATTAGGAACAGCCCAACAGTTTCCAGATGTCGCGGTGCCATTCCGCACTGGGAGCAGCTGTGCATGCACGTTCTGACTGTTCTACATCGTAGCCGAAACTTGGTGTTTTTCATTTTCTATTTTTATTTTAGCTATTGCGGTAGACTTGTAGGGACATCTCACTGTGGTTTAAATTTTATTTCCTGATGACAAATGAAGTTTCAATATTTAGTTTTTCTCCATCAGTGTAGGTCTTGGCTTTATCAGGTTTCTTGGGTATTTCTAAGCAATCTGGAGTTAGCAGATTGGGATAATGTACCTTCTTGCAAGGTAAAATGCAAGGAAGGGTGAAAGCAAATTTGACATGTGTGACATGGTCACATAATCTTGGCATTATTTTCTAAAGATAAAATATAATATAACCGCAACAGAACTGTAATATACCAGGCACTACTCTGGGAGTTAGGGGTAAAATAATTCAGTAACACACAGTCCTTGGCCTCTGGCAACTCAGAGCATAGCTGAAGGTTAATCAAGTATAAAAAAAATCAACTGAATAAGTTTTAAAGATCTTATTGGCTTTAATCAGTGATGAATGAATCAAGCAACTTCCAATCTAACAGATGGAAAGAAGATCCAAGACGCTGTTCAAAATAAAAGACCTTAGGGGCGCCTGGGTGGCTCAGTCAGTAGAGCCCCCAACTCTTGATTTCAGCTCAGGTCATGATATTGGGGTCATGGGATCCAGCCTCATGTCAGGCTCTGTGCTCAGCACAGAGACTGCCTGTCCATCTCCCTCTGCTCCTCTCCCTGCATTCTCTCTCTTAAATCAATCAATCAATCAATCAATCAATCTTTTAAAAAAAATTCTGGTATGAAATAAAAGACTTTTATAGGCAGAAGTGAGCAAGAACAAGGAAGTTGTACTAGCAAAAAGACAGTTACATTGATGTCACTTCCTTTTAGGGGATGGCAGGGGTCTGTCAAGCTGATTGCCTCATTAGTGCTGATCAGGTGCTTCCTGATCCACTGGTTTAAGATTCCAACTCTGGGAAAGCCGAAACTAATAGGTAAGTCTCGGTATGGTGAGTGGGGCTTAGCATAAAGGACTCCATTTTGGGCCTGTCCTCTTGCTTGTTAACACAAGTAAAACTCAGTTACCAAGTATCTTAGTTTGGGCTGCTGAAGCAAGCTACCACACATTGGGTGGCTTAAACAATTTTCTACAGATCTGGAGACAAGGGAAGTCCAGGATCAAGTTGCTGGCATGTCAGTATCTAGAGAGAGACCCTTTCCTGGTTTGCAGATGGTCATTTTTCACTTCGTATCTTCTGGTGGCAGAAGATACCATTGTACTGAGGATTAAATGCCAACATAGGAATCTTGAGGGGACACATTCAGCCCATAGCACCAAGCAAGGGTAAATGCTAAATTTCAAGGATTTCCAGAGTTCTCCAAAAGCACAAAGAAGAAAGTCTTTAATTCTATGGGGGACAAATATGGATTGTGGGGGTGGAGCTGGAATGACACTAAGGAAGTGATAAAAAGTCATGCTTAACATTTTCCTGTGGTAGATATGGAGGGTCTACTGATGAGATCCATATCATGTAAGAAGTAATATGCAATGGCCTTTGCTCTCAGAAAATTTATTATTCCAAACCTGCATCCATACAATAAACATCAAGTTGTTCACATTTAAAAAAAAGATAATCAATTTTAAATAGATGGTCACGGATTCCATTAAAAAGCAGACTTCTTAGTGCCCTTAAGGTGAGACTTTTTCATGTAAGTTATCAGGGTGACATCTGTTACATTAATATTGTCTTTATCTATTCTTAGAACATGTTTTTGCAGGTTGGAATTCTGTTTTGCTTTTTCTCCACAAATCATAATGCCATTTCTATAATATCCAGATGTGCTCTCTTAAAAGTGGATTAAGAATTTAGCTACCTGCAAGGTAATAATAGTTACTGAATCCTTCTATACTTAAACAATTTTCCCATGGTTTAATCTATCCTTACTTCAATTATATCATTTTCACAAAGTCATAGTCATTGAGTTTTTCCAAAATATTTAAATTCATTTTTGTAGAAACAGCATTTCTCCCTTTATTTATTCCTGTCTTACCTGTGGAGTTGGGGATGTGTCACCCTTGTGGTATGGATTTGTTCACCAACCTGAAAACTCTCTGATCTGCCTACGACTAGGTTTCATGGAGGCTTCCTTGCATAGGTACCATTATTAATTCCATTTATAGCCTCTCTCCCTTCTCTGGAAGATGGGGAGTGAGGATGAAAATCCAAGCTTTATTCATGGTTTGGTCTTTCTGGTGACCAGCCCTTATCCAGGAGCTATCAAGGAGCCCACCAGAGTCCCTCATTAAAACAAAAGATGCTTCTAGGGCTCTTATCACTTAGGGATTTACAAAGTTTTTAAGAGTTCTGTGTCAGGGATGCAATCAAAGACAAAATTAGAACAAGAGATGTTCCTGATATTCTAATCACTTAGGAGACTACAAAGGTTTTAGGAGCTTTGTGCCAGAAACCAGGGGCAAAGAATAAAGACATGTATATATATGTATATATATATTCACCTCACAGAAAGACGAGATGGGGAAGACTATGAGGATGAAAACAATTATAGCCAAAGAAATGTAATCAGGTCACTGAAAATATGAGGGGGATTTTGGTATCCTGAGGTAGCACCCACCTCTTATCATCTCTGTCTTCATTTTCTTGCCTGCTGTGTAGCTAGAAAGTCACGATTGAGCCCCCATCATGCACTTGGCAGTAACTTTGAGGATAATAGTAATAATTAAGGATGAGAAGGAAGATAAAAGAGACTGAGGCATTGACATCATAGAACTGCCCTGTCCTGGAATCTGTAAGAAAATTAAACCCTGATTTGATTTAACTATGATAGCTGGATGTTTGCTATATATAGTCAAATGCAATTCCTAACTGTTACAACATGTAAGCCTCTCTTTAAGGAACCTTGTTTCAAAATATAACAAAGGAATTATATCAAGGTCCAGGCAAGGCATGTGGAAACAAAATACAGACTCGAATTAGGAAATGAAGAGGGCAGTTGAATGCAGTCAAGTGATAAAGGTAATTAGCAGCAAGATAAAACATTGAATTAGGTTGTACAATTAAAGATGTCCAAGTTGAGAGAGAGGCAAATACAATCCCAGTGGCTACACATAGATATTGGAGTCTGTGTTCATGGTAGAAAAAGGAAATAGACCAGAGGAAAGGAACAGTGCATTGACCCATGATGCCCACTGATTCATCCTGAAATCACCTAATTCCTGGGTCCTGTTTCCTGGTCTGGGATTTCTTATCAATTAGATACTATCTTGTCGTCCCAATATTTTACTCAGTAACTTTTGGGATGGCAAATTATTTGAGCACATCATTTTATAATCACTTGGAATATTTGAAACTAAATTATGAGATGATGAAATTAATCAAATCCTCATATTAAGAGTTTTTTGTGTTAAATTTAGGAATGTCCTATGTGTTTGTCATAAAAAGTTTTGCAATTTTAAAAGAATCTGGCATATTAGAGCACCTGGCAAATTTACTCTAGGATATCAGTTGGAAATGAATAATTGATTTAGAAGTATGACTTAAATTCAAGGGTATGGTAAAATTTAATTGTTTATAAACAATAACAGAATGCTTAAAAGAACCTCATTAATGATACTAATAAGTTTGAGCTTATAGATTTCAAAGAATTACTTCAGAACTTAGAGGCATTTTGCTTTAAGAGGTAAGTATGTCCTGACATGCATTAGAAGTACTTAATTAAATTAAATATGTTTAATTGAGGATTGATTATAGTTTAAAATGTTTAAAGGCATTTAATTAAGTGAGGCTAATCATTGTTAATATTTAACATGGTAAACTTCAGTTAATTGAATATTTATAAATAGTGTAGGTGATTGGAGTTGTTACAAAAATAACTTTATGTATAGAAAATAAGTTTGGAAAGGTGAACTTTACATTATAAAAATATTGTGGTTTTTGAACTTGCAACCATGGTTAATGGAATGTTATTTAGAAACAAAATAATTATAACAAGCTATTTCCACACAATAGGCTTTCCTCAGACTTAAGGTAACTCACATTAACATTTTTCAGTGAAGACACAGAGATAGAAAAGAAGTCTCAGAACAGGGTTCAGGAGAGAAGGATCGGACTTTGTTTTATTCTATCTTATTTTAGTAGGGTGGATGCAACATAAACATGTTTAAAGGAAGAAGGGAAAGAAAAAGATGGCAGAAAAAAGAGATTGGACACACACACACACACACCACACCACATATACATACACAACTTTTCTTTCCTATACTATAGACATAAATGTTTGAATGAAGAGTATTGTGTCTGAATATGACTTTTGAGGAAGCATTGACTTATCTCTAACAGGAGGTGGCAACTTAAGTTAAACTATAAATGCTAGTTTTGATTATGGTATTTTTGTGGCTGGAGCTTATTATACTAAAAACTGAAGAACAGTGAAATAGTTTTAATGCCCTGAAATATTTCAGTACTTCAGGTTGACCATTCCAAAAGTCATTTCTTGTATTCTAGAAGTATAGAAGCATTAGGACAAATGATTTAACTTTATAGATCAAGAATATAACTTCTAATAAAAATGAAGAATCTCTGTTATATTTTTTAAAAAATTTTATTTATTTATTAGAGAGAGAGAGAGAGAGAGAGCACAGTTAAGCTGGTGGGAGGGGCATATGGAGAGGTAGAAGCAGACTCCCCGCTGAGCAGGGACCTGACCCTTGGCTGTATCCCAGACCCTGGGATCAAGACCTGAGCCCAAGGCAGATGCCTAACTGACTGGTCATCCAGGCACCTCTCTAATATCATCTTAATAGTAATATCACTTATATGGACTAGACACAAAGCATAGCAAAACTTACTCTATTGATTCTTATTTATATAAAGGTATATTTTCCCTGTATGTGACAAATCTGCTAGAAATAAAAAGATGTTAAATTAGATGGGCTATTTGATTAATCTAATATCATCTCATCACAGGGTGAGATCCTATCTAAAAAAAAAAATTCTTTTTTTCTTTTCTACACTTCCTTTTTACTGACCTTCTACCCTCCTTAGTCAGATGAAACCATACTATCTCAAGGAGAATTAGGACTCTTAAAAAAAAAAGATAGAACAGAAGGGAGTTGAGGGAAATTGGAAGGGGAGGTGAACCATGAGAGACTATGGACTCTGAAAAACAATCTGAGGGTTTTGAAGGGGCGGGGGGTGGGAGGTTGGGGGAACCAGGTGGTGGGTATTGGAGAGGGTACGGATTGCATGGAGCACTGGGTGTGGTGCAAAAATAATGAATACTTTTACGCTGAAAATAAATTTAAAAAATTAAAAAAAAATGGAACAAAGAGGTAGACTCCATTGTTTTGACTTCCAGCCTGGGATCCTAAATTTGCAAAGAACAAATGCTGGCAGGAACAGAATAGGGAAGGTATGGAGGAGAAGAGGCTGATGGGCCTGCTCCTAGCCTCTTCCCCGGACCCACTCCATGAGTTACCTGGGTTGAGAGAAAATCATATATGACCTTGAGACCTTGGTGCTTTGACATGTGTTAGAATTGCTTGGATGACTTGCTAAAATACAGACATTGCGGGCCCACCCCTACAGTTTCTGTGGTGAATCTGGGGTGGGACTCAAGAATGTGTCTGACTAAGTCCCAGCTGAAGCCAGAGCTGCTAGCCCTGGACCTGCAAACCAGTGAGTAAGGAGATAAGGGAATGGCCCATAGGCAACAAGAGGATTTGATAAATAAGCTTCCAGCTTGAAGTCTCTTCTGGCTCGCTCTGGAAAACCTGTGTGGAAGTGCAGCCAAGGCAGGGAGCTCATCTCATAGCCTGTCAAGTAAGGATTTACATCATCGGGGGCCCAGTGAAGAGATTTTCCAGGTCTCTGGGGGCGAAGGCCCATCAAAGTTGCCAACTCTTAGCCTCCTCCTGGTCCTTTTAGCAAAGGTACTTGGCCCTGTCCTAAAATATTGCTGAGACCCAAGTAAACAGACTCTTGGGTTCCCACATTTTAAAGAGCTGAGTTACTTGGAAATACAAAAACTAAGGTTGAGGGCTCTTAATGAAAAGAGGTCTTGATACCTATGTGGTGAAGAAAGTCTTAGCACCATGGGACCAGATGTGCCTGATCCTCTTCCACTCTACTCCAAGATTCCTTCCACATCTTAGCTATTACAATTCTTTTTTTTTTTTTTAAGATTTTATTTATTTATTTGACAGACAGAGATCACAAGTAGGCAGAGAGACAGGCACAGAGAGAGAGAGGAGGAAGCAGGCTCCCTGTTGAGCAGAGAGCCGATGCGGGGCTCGATTCCAGGATCCTGAGACCATGACCTGAGCTGAAGGCAGAGGCTTAACCCACTGAGCCACCCAGGTGCCCCAATCTTATAATTCTTTATTTTACTTATAAATACCTAATACTTATAAATATTTCAATTTTAAATACTTATAAATACTTTAATTTTCCTCTTTTCCTCATGCATGTTTTTCCTTATAATCTCTCCTGGTACTGTTATGAGACCCACCCTTCTCTGACATTAGCCAGAACCGCCCAAATGTTCTGTGAGTGGAGGGTATTTAGCAGCGATTACTTCTTAAAAAAAAATTGCTATTTTTTCCTACAAACACATTTCTTAACTCCTCTGTATCCTACTGCATCATCTCCTTCGATGATTGTATTAGCACAGAGAGTATGCCTCTAAATACTTTTCAAGTCAAAGGTATCCAAAATAGTCCTTTGATTTTTCTCCAAACATATTCACCCGTGCTGATCTGCAGGGAAGAGTCTCCTCGCTGCTGCTCCACAGATGTGAAAGAACAAGTTATGCCAGAGAAATCTTGATGCTAGTCCATATGGAGTAAATGTAAACACAAAGTCTATGTTTCATAACATCTCCTTCCAATCATGTGACCAACTTGGGTCTGGATGTAACATGTGAATGTCAGGCGTTGAACAAATCCTGATGGCCTATTTGGCAGTCATCGCCCTGGATAAAGATTGGGAGGGAAAAACAGGCCACGAGGAAGCTGTACTATGTCAGAGCTTAGCCCACCCCTTCATCAAGGCCCATGCCATGCAGTGCAAACTGCTTTCAAAGAGAGAGCCTGGTCCTGCAAAGAATCTGGAATATCTTGACTTGGAATGTATTCATGCCTCTGCACTGGGTGCATTTTCATCAGTATGACTGAGGGTGAAAGTATGTTAAAGGTAAGATAAATCCTGAGATTTATGGTTCTTACACAGCCTTGTGGGACCACTGACTGCAGTCACCATATTATCTGATCAGACCATGCAGCTAACGATAAGCTAAAAAAATGGGGAGTGTATAATTTTTGAAATAACTTTCTTCTGTGGAAGCATAAGAAATACTATGAAGAGAAAGAAAAACTTTCTTGACATGGTAAATGTCAACCACTTCCCTGTAATGACATGTTGTATGTATATGTGTGTCTTTCACAGAAAAGGACCTTCCAGCTAGTATGGCTGCATGACAAACCACCCAATAAAACAACAATCATATCATTATGTTCATGAAATGTGTGAATCAGGAATTTGGAACAATGAGGTGTTGTGTTTCTGCTCTGCGATATTTGGGACCTCAACTTGGAATTTCAAAGTCTGGAGATGACTTGAACACTGGGAGCTCAAATCATCTGAAGTCTTACTCACCTGTCTGGTGGTTGTTATGGTGAGCTCCCAGCAGGGTTATTGGCCTGAAGCACCTAAAACAGGTGTCCTTCATGTGGATACTTGGGCTTTCTCACAGCATGGTGGTTGTGTTCCAAGAACAGGTACCCAAAAAGAACAAGGCAAAAGCTGTATCACTTCTTATGAACTACCATTGGAAGTCACATTGCTTCACTTTGGTCAAAGTCGCAAGCCACATTTAAGGAGAAGAAACATTGAATCTCACTTCTCAATGGGAAGGGGGTAGATGTCTCACTGTAAAGTGTGTGTGGTAGAAAATATTTTTCTGTGGTCTTTGGAAAATGCAGTCTGTCATAAAGATCATCTCAGTTCTCTGAATCAGAGTTTTGGCCATTTGGTTGATTTACTTCTCTTGCCTTAAGTTTGGGACTGCTTTATTGTAGCATGACATGTCTCTTTCTGAAGATAAGAGCCTTACTTCTACACATTAAATTGTTTTGAAGGACATGGTTAGTCTTAATAGATCTTAACAGAAGAAGAGAAAAACCTATTTTGAATAGAAGCAGAGAAGTTGACTCACTTCTGTGGCTCAAAAAGGAAAAACTTCCATGATTTTTCTGGACCTGTGGCCCATCCACTTTATCTTAGGTTAACCTGAAAAGCATAGGTAAGATGAAGAGGTCAGGTCGAAAACTGCTTTGACTGATTGCTGCTAATGTTTGAAAAAAGAATATTTTATGAACAAAGTAATTACAAAACGAGAGATGGATCCATTTGTGCCCAAGTCAGTACCATTACCTGATGAGCTTGGATATTTCATAGAAACTGGACAGTTTGTCCATAAGAGGTTGCCTCCTGCCTCTGATGACCTTGGACCAATGTACAACTATTTCCTCTCTGAAAATACACCTCAATTTCCAAATTTCTAAAGACTTCAGACTTGGAGTTCTTGAGTATAGGCTTTGGTCTCAATTGCATCACTTTCCATCTTCCACAGCTCTACTAATACTCCTAAGGCTAAGCACCTTTCTGTGAACTTTATTAAAATGGATGTGCAGGAGTGAGCTGGGCACCTTTCCTGAGTTGCCCTCTCCCCTTTCGGCTGCCTTGGAGATGAGACAATGGGTTAATTGAGGTAGCTACTTGTATTCAGGCCCTGCCTGAACCTATTTCTCTATTGTTTTTGGATAGTCATCTAAGTAAACTGCCTCCGAAATATGTTTTTTAGAAACTTTTGCCAATACTGCAATTTTCCACCAAAGCTTTTGAGGAAAAAAGAAAGCCTTAAGTGGATTATTCCTAAAACAGCAAAAGTAACGCACCAGGCCCTTTATATATTTTATTTTATAAAATATTTATAATGTGTTAAATAGAGAAAATTTATAATATTATATATAAATATAATAATTATACTTTTTCTCTTCTTCCCTTAAGATGTACTCTCTAACATCCAGTGTGTACCTTATGAAATCTTAATCATGTGCTCCAAAGCAAAGGAACTGTAAGTAGTAAGGGTCTTGTCTTCATAGTGGAACATGTCATGGTACAGGAAGGCAGTCCCAGTCTTCATATCTTTCTATATATACCATAAGGAGGAGTAAAATAACATCTTCCTCAGTGATGGCATTAAAGTCACTTCAAGGGCCCCTGGGTGGCTCGGTTAGTTAAGCGTCTGCCTTCAGCTCAGGTGATGATCCCGGGACCTACCCCCGCCATGCCAGGCTTTCTGCTCAGAGGGGAGTCTGCTTTTCCCTCTCTCTTTGCCCCTCCATTCATGCGCTCACTCTCTCGTTCTCTCTCAAATAAATATATAAAATCTTTAAATAAAATAAAATCACTTCAAAGAGCAGCTCTTCGGTGAGGAGAACTAACTTCTTCCTTGGACATTCGATGATGTCTTTGCTTGCTTTCATCTTTAACAAAGGGTGAACATTTGCATTAGGTTCTTGGGGACATAAATACTTCTATTGTCTAGAGCAGAGGTTTTCAAATTTAGGGTATGTCAAAATCACTCCAGCACTTATTAAAATGCACATTGCCTCCAGGAACCCCACTTCCAGAACCACTGATCTTCAGTGTTACTCTCAAAATGTGGTCTGTGGACCAGCAGCATAATATCCTGGGAGCTTGTTGAAACACAAAATCTTAGGCTGTAATCTAGACACAGAAAATCAGAATCTCTCTTTTTACACGATCCCCAAGTGATCTCTATGCATATTTAAGATCCAGAAGCAGAAGCACTCTTCTAGAATAGTAGTTTGTAGCCATTCCCTGTTATTGTTTTTTATAAGTGTAATGTAGGTCATAGGTCATTGGTCATACCTAACATTAAAAGTAATTTCCAGGAAATTTCAATTGCACCCCTCTTTTTTTCTTCCAATTTTATTTACTTTTGTAATAATCTCTACAACCACCATGGAGCTCAAACTCACAACCCAAGATCAAGAATCTCATGCTCTTCTGAGCCAGCCAGGAGCCCCTCAATTATACCCATCTTAAAAAGGCAAAAAATGTATATCCTTAATATAGGAATTTAATGACATTGTTTTAAGAATAACTATTCTGATTTTCAAAATTAATTGTTCAAATATCATAACAAGTGGCTGGTAGTCATTTCCACCACCAGAGTCAAAACCTGTAAGAGGTCAGAAGCTTTTCTTTTGGTCCCAAGCAAGAACTGGAAAATGAGGATGCACAGTACTGATTTATAAGCTGCACTCAGAATAAGAATTTACAAAAATAAGTGATCAATAAGTAAATCCTAAAATATCTGGACAAAAGAGTATGAGATCTGTCTAGATTACATTAGTCAAACCATGGAGAAAAGGAGCATCTTTATCCTTACTTTTCCATTAAATGGAATGTCCAATAATATCACATGGCTAACTTAGCTGAATATACAAAAAAATAATAATAATAATAAAAATCAAGATTCAGTTTACTAAGAAGCTAGAATCCCCACGAATGGGATTAGTGCCTTTACAAGTGAACCCTAGAGAACTTTCTTATCCTCTTTCCAGCTTTGGGGAATACAGTAAGAAGTCGGCAGTCTACAACCTGTAGGGCACTCACTAGTACCAGAACATGCTGGCACCCTGATCTTGAACTTGCAGTTTCCAGAACCATGAGAAATAAGTTTTTGTTGTAGCAGCTTGAGCTAAGAAATACAGGGTTCTACCTACTTATTCCCCCAGAGGTGGTGCAGAAATTGGCGTCTGGTCATATTTCTTTTGTTTGGATCTTCCTTATCTTTGTATCTGTAAGCTCCACAGAAAGCAAAAGATTCACTATGGATGGAAACTGTTAGCTTGGAATGACACTCATATAAAATCAAAATGTCATCAGGCATTTGTTCTCTAGTAATCTTTGCCTTCAGTTTAACCTAATTACTGTGATCACAAGAAACTTTTGGAACAGTACTATATAAATTACAAAACAATCTTACATGTATGTACATATATATTTATATAAATGTGAAGCCTTTAGAGTTATGAGGGGAAGGAGGGAAAATGAGACATTGAAATAGTGACATAAGGGATTTGTTTTCAAGGGACTTGTTCATCGAAGTAATAAAGGCAAGTACTGTCATTTAGTGTCTTTGGCAGGGATTTCTCTGAACTGGTCTCTCCATTGCATTTGCACTACTTACTTACCCCTGTTTATCCCATACCCTACACCTTCTAGGCTGAGATTCATGCCTCCAAGGGCTCCTACTTCAGTGCCCACATCTTATACATGGATCCGTGTGTGTGACTCACTTTTCTTTTCCTAGGATGAAATGTTAGTATTGCCCATGTCATCACAGAAATTTTTCATGGTCCAGTATTACAAAGACTGGTCGGATTAATGGCTTATCTCTTTTTGTTTTAAATCCATAAAAATATATGTTGTTGGTTGGAAAAGAGGTGGTTATTAATGTCTTGAGTTGGGCCTCTCTACTTCAGATTCCTCAAATAGGGATGCAATTAATATTGCTTCAGGATTATAGAAGTAGTCACTAGATACTTTAAAGAGTTCATCATTTGTAAAAAGTGTGTGTAGGTGATCCCAATTATTGTAGAGCATAACAGACCAAACTCAGCAGATTATCACATTTGGAACTGGTCAGCTGGAATGTCAGGTTCACAATGAGAAGAGGAAAAAATATCAGGTCTAATGAACCCTACAAACAGCAGTCACTCCCAGTTACAGAAGGACAGGTCACGGGGACCAAATTTAAGAAACACAAATAACAGAGTGAGCTTATCTACCACTTCACTGGTACTGGGACTTAGACTTCTGACAGTATACCCTTCACTATGATGCATACTATTACACACACCCAACCTTTCAAACACTAATACAGAATTCATGACTTACCAAGCTTATCCATGCCTGAAGGCTTTCCACAGAAAATCTTGTTCTTTCCATAGAAATTCCAGGAACATATTTTCAAAGCAGGTGTCCAGCTTCTGCTAATCATTTTACAATGTCTAAACTATAACCTCTAAAAGAAAATAAAACACGTTGGGCTTAATGTCAGCTGTTACATAAATGTTCTCTTCATGTTCCAATGACAGGTTATTACACTTTGTCCCATCAGATAATGCACAGCTACTATAGGAATCGATGTGTGAATTCCCAAGGAGAAGCTGAGAACAAGGACACGAGGTGTTGTGTAGTAATAGTAGGTGTACAAGACACCTTAAGGACAAATCATTGAAGAAAATTATTTTTAGGATATCAGAATTTACATTATATTGTAATATGCCATCCTTATGTGTCTTGTTCTCTTCCCTGAAATTCATCATGATAGTGACGCTAAGCATGAGGATATATGAAGCCCTCTCCTCCAATATGTGCATCATAATATATCCAAAATAGCAGGTCATTCATGTGGGGAAGTAGGTTTAACAAGAAAATTATTTTCTCTTTGGTTTGATGGCCACTTATATATATCAAAATGCTAAAATGACTTTTTTGTTTGTGTGCAGTTAAAGTTTATAAGGCAGCTGGTCTAAGTTAGAAAGTTTTACAAATTTAATGAGTATATTTATACAGGGTATATATTGGGACAATCTTTGATTGGGAATGAGCACTGGTTTAAAAGTGGCCCCATGCAAACCTGAAGAACAATGGACTTTGGGAACTACTCCCATGCCTGCTCAGGACCAGGGAGAGGAAACAGCAAAACCAAGGTCATAAAGCTTTTCTCTATTTCCAGGACTGCATAGGAGCCTTCATTTTTTGGAGGTGAGCTCTCTAAGAACAGCATAGATTTGCTTTTTTATTTACCTTTTTCTCTTTAAAATGATTTGTCAGCCTTCCCTGATTTTATCTCATTCTTGTTAACCTTGTAGAGGCAAAAAAGATCTTTGGGAAAAAAAACCCATCTCATGTATACCTACATTACCAAAAGAATGCTATATTTGGGGTGAGGCATTCTGTAAGAGATGTCAATTTTTGTGGAAGTAACATTTCAGAATTAGTTAAGGGACAATATAAAGGGGACCAAATAACAGATTTGAGCTGTGAAACAGGCACATGCCACACATTTTCCTAGATGAGGCTTTGCCCATACACCATCTTAAAATAGGCTGACTGTACATGCTAGAAATCAGGACAGAGAATGTGGTTATAAGAACAATAGACCAAAAAAAGGCAGTGGGTTTGAAGTATCAGGGTCCTTATCCAAGAGAGAAAAAACATCTAAATTTGAAATTGCATATCATACTGGCCTTGTGTCATCGGTAATATGTATATGTGATTAATAGCCATAGGTAAACTAGAGTAACAATGAATAGGTTTCCTGAACTAAAAAATTAAGTTGCTATTGCAGTTTTAATAGCTAATGGCATTTCTGATTCCAAACTCAACAGAAATAATACTTAGAATATCACAAGCTGAGCTATAGATAAAATATTTTTGAATTTCTGTCTGATAGTTTCTGAAGAACTAGCTCAGAGAAAATAATTTTATCAATACTATTAAATTGATTAAAATATTAATATTTATGTTGTAATTATTATATATTCATAATATTAATATTTATACCATTTAAATCATGTTCATGTTTTAGTCATTCCTACAGGGAGGGGAATTGGAAGAGTAAATGATAGGTAGCTACAGAATGAACCGAAGCCTGAAAAGACATTTTCAAGGTAACTTGGTCTATTCACACTGAAGTGGATTTGGGGGAAATGAACTGTGAACAAATCATTTGTCCATTGGAAAGTCACTGAGATTTACATCATTTGATGAGCCAGATGCTCTGTCCTCACCTAATCAAACTATATAAAGAAAAACACAAGAGAGATCCTCCAAGACCTCTGGGCAAAAACCCATTGGTTCCCCCCTTGAATGTGATTGCTATGAGCCTCGTGAGACATCGTCAGCCTTCCCAGGGACATATTTAATCTCTGTTCGAGATTTTACCCAACTTTACTCTGACTTTCTAGGAAGTACTCTGGTTTTATTCTTTGAACAAGCCAGTAAATCTCAGATAATATCATGGGACTCGGAGTCACAAATTTCTCTAATACCTTGGTTACAAAACTGTATGTCGAAGGGCAACATTGCTTCTCTTTGAGATTATTTTCCCTTCTCTTGCCTTGGGAATTTATTCTGTATATACTATCTGTCGAAGGAATTTACTCCCCCCCCAAGTTTATTATCTATTTATTTTTTATTTTAATTCCAGTATGGATAACATAGAGTGTTCTATTAGTTTTAGGTGTACAATATAGTGATTCAGCAATCCTGTATATTACTTGATGCTTCTCATGATAAGTGTACTCTTAACCCTCTTCACCTTATTCACCTATCCTCTGCCCACCCCCCCTTTCTTCTGGTAATCATCATTTTTTTTTTCTATAGTTAACAATCTGATGATTTGGTTTGTCTCTTTTTTTTCTTCATTCCTCTTTTCTTCTTAAATTCCACACATCAGTGAAATTACATGTTATTTGTCTTTCTCTGACTTATCTCACTTGGTATTATACTCTCTAGCTCCATCCATGTTGTTGCAAATGGCAAGAACTCATTTTTTTAATGACTGAATAATGTTTCAGCGTGTGTGCTTGTATGTGTGTGTGTGTATATACCACATCTTCTTTATCCATTAATCTATCAGTCAACACTTGGGCTAATTCCATAACTTGGCTATTATAAACAATGCTGCAATACACATAAGGGTGCATATATCTTTTTGAATTACTGTTTCTGTATTCTTGGGATAAATACCCAGTAGTGAGACTACTGGATCATAGTTCTACTTTTAACTTTTTGAGGAACCTCCATACTGTTTTCCACAGGGGCTGCACCAGTTTGCACTCCCACCAATAGTGCATGAGGGTTCCTTTTTCTCCACATCCTCACCAACACTTATTGTTTCTTGTTTTACATTTTACCATTCTGACAGGTAGGAGGTGAATCTCATGGCAGTTTTGATTTGCATTTCCCTGATGATGAATGATGTTGAGCTATGTTGTCTGTTGGCTATCTCTATGTCTTCTTGGAGAAATGTCTATTTATGTCCTCTGCCCATTTTTAACTTTTTAAAAATTTTTAAAGATTTTATTTATTTATTTGAGAGAGAGAGAGAGCACGAGCAGGGGGAGGGGCAAAGGGAGAAGAAGGCTGAAGCAAACTGAAACCAACAATACCTTAAAGAAATGATTCACAATGATCAAGCAGGATCTATTCCAGGGATGCAAGAGTGGTTCATTATTCACAAATCAATCAACATAATACATCTCCTCAGTATAGAAAGGACAAAAACCATATGATCATTTCATGATCATTTCAATAGATGCAGAAAGAGCATTAGGCAAAGTACATCCAGTCATGATAAAAACCCTCCAACATACCTAGTATCTGTATCTTGTTTTAATTTCAAGGTAATGCTGGCCTCATAGGATGAATTTGGAAGCTTTCACCACTCTTCCATTTTTGGGGGGGATAGTTGAGAAAAATAGGTATTAACTTTTCTTTAAATGTTAGGTAGAATTTGCCTGTGAAGCTGTCTGGTCTTGTACTTTTTTTGTTGGGAGTTTTTTGATTACTGATTCAATTTCATTGCTGATAATTGGTCTGTTAAAATTTGTTGGCATTTAATTTGTCTCTTAGAATTTGTTGTGTTACTGTGGTGTCAGTTATTTCTTCTTTCATTTCTGATTTGGTTATTTGACTCTGTCTCTCTCTCTCTCTCTTTTTTTTAATGAACCTGGTTAAAGGCTTATAAATTTGTTGGTTTTTTTCAAAACACCAACTGGTTTCATTGATCTATTTTTGTTTTTGTTTTTATTCCATTTCTTTCTTCTTTCTACTTTTTGGGATTTTGTTTCTTCTTCTTTCTCTACTTTATTGGAGTTGTTTTTTGTTTGTTTTGTTTTGTTTTTGCTTCTTTAGGTAGGCCTATATTGCTATCCTCTCTCTTAGAAGAGTTTATCTGGGGACGCCTGGGTGGCTCAGTGGGTTGGGCCTCTGCCTTTGGCTCAGGTTGTGATCTCACCGTCCTGGGATCGAGCCCCGCATCGGGCTCTCTGCTCAGTGGGGAGCCTGACTCCCTCTCTCTCTCTGCCTGCCTCTCTGCCTACTTGTGATCTCTCTGTCAAAAAAATAAATAAAATCTTAAAAAAAAAAAAAGAATAGTTTATCTGCATTCCAAAAAAATTGGACCATTGTATTTTCATTTTCATTTTTCTCTATGTATTTTTTTTATTTCCTCTTTAATTTCTTGGTTGACCCGTTCATTATTTAGTAGCATGTTATTTAACCTCCATGTATTTGTGTTCTTTCCAGATTTTTTTCTTGTGGTTGATTTTTAGTTTCATAGCATTGTGGTCAGAAAATATGCATGGTATGATTAAATCTTTTTGAATTTGTTGAGATTTGTTTTGTGCCCTAATAGGTGGTCTATTCTGGATAATGTTTCATGTGCACTTGAAAATAATGTGTATTCTGCTGTGTTGGGATGGACAGACCTAAATGTATCTGTTAGATCCATCTGGTCCAAGGTGTCATTCAAAGCCATTGTTTCCTTGTTTTCTGTTTGGATCACCTATACTTTGATGTAAGTGGGCTGTTAAAGTCCCCTACCCCCAACTATTATTGTATTACTATCAATTACTTCCTTTATGTTTGTTATTAGCTGCTTTATGTATTTCAGTTCTCCCATGTTGGATGCATAAACATTTATAATTGTTACATCTTTTTGTTGGATTATTCTCTTTGTGAAATATATAGTGTCCTTTGTTTCTTGGTGCAGTCTTTATTTTAAAGCCTATTTTGTCTCATATGACTATTGCTACCCTGGCTTTCTTTTCACATATATTTACATGATAAATTCTTTTACATCCTTTCACTTTAAATCTTCATTTGACTTTAGGTCTAAAATTAGTCCCTTGTAGGCATCATATAGGTGGGTCTTTTTTTTTTTTTTAAAGAATTTATTTATTTATTTGACAGACAGAGATCACAAGTAGGCAGAGAGGCAGGCAGAGAGAGAGGAGGAAGCAGGCTCCATTCTGAGCAGAGAGCCCGATGTGGGGCTCAATCCCAGGACCCTGAGATCATGACCTGAGCTGAAGGCAGAGGCTTTAACCCACTGAGCCATCCAGTTGCCCCAGATGGGTCTTTCTTTTTTATCCACTCTGTCACCCTATGTATTTTGAGTGAGCATTTAATCTATTCACAATCAAAGTAATTATTGATAGGTATGTACTTATTGCCATTTTGTTACTTGTTTTATGGCTATTTTTGTAGTTCTTCTCTGTTCCTCTCTTCTTTTGTTCTCTTTTCTCATGGTTTGTTGGCTTTCTTTAGTGATATACTTGGATTCCTTTCTTTTTATTTTTTGCATATCTATTACTGGTTTTTGATTATAGTTACCATTAGGTTTATATATAACAGCTTAGGCATATAGCAATCTATTCTAAATTGATGGTGGCTTAATTTTGAAACCATTTTTTACTCCTCTCCTCCCACCTATGTTTTAGGAATAGGGTGTCATACTTTACATCCTTTTAATTTGTAAATCCCTTGACTGATTTTTTTATAGATATACCTAATTTTACTGCTGATATGCTTCCTACTTTTCTTACTTCTACTTATGGTCTTTCCCTTCTACTCAGAATCCCTTTAGTATTTCTTACAGGGTTGGTTTAGTGGTCATGAATTCCTTTAATTTCCTAGGAAACTCTTTATCTTCCCTTCTGTTCTGAATAAGAGCATTGGTGGACAGAGTATTCTTAGCTGCAGGATTTCTTTTTTTTTTTTTTTTTCCTTTCAACACTTTTAATGTGTCATGCCACTCTGCAAAGTTTCTGCTGAAAAAATCAACTTATAACTCTATGGAGTTTCTCTTATATTTAACTGTTTTCTTTTCTCTTGCTACTTATAAAATTTTCACTTTATCATTGCTTTTTACCATTTTAATTACTGTATGTTTTGGTGTGGACCTCCTTTGGTTGATCTTTTGGGAACTCTCTGTGCCTCCTGGGTCTGAATTTCTGATTCCTTCTACAGGTTAGGTAAGTTATTAACTACCATTTCTCCCAAGTAAATGCTATGTTCCTTTTCTCTCTTTTCTTTTTCTGGGATCTCTGTAATGTAAATGTTATTACACTTGATGGTGTCACTGAGTTTCCTAAGTCTATTTTCACTTTTTATTGTTTTTTTCTCTTTTGTCCAGCTTGATTGCCTTCCATTACTCTGTCCTCCATGTCACCGATCTATTCTTTTGCTTCCACTACTCAACTATTTATTCCAACTACTGTATTTTTACTTTCTGTTATTGAGTTCTTCATCTCTGATTGGTTATTTTTTATGTCTTATATCTCTTTGTTAAAAATCTCACTGAGGTCCTCCACTCTTTTCTCAAGTCTAGTGAGTATCTTTATGACCATTACTTTAAATCGGCATCTCTGTTTATTTCCCTTTCATTTAGCTCTCTTGGTATGATTTTGTCCTGTTTTATCATTTGGGACATATTCCTCTGTCTCTTATTTTATCTAACTCTCTTTTTCTGCTTCTCTGTGTTAGGAAAGTCAGGTATATCTCTAGCTCTTGAAAGCAGTGGCCTTATGAGAAAGAGGTTCTGCAGTGCAATGTTCCCTGTTCATAAGGACCCATTGGGTCAGGGATATCCCCTATGTGTGTTGTGTGTGCCCTGCTGAGCCACTTTTTCCTTCAGTCCAGGCTCCCACAGACTCTCCATATTCTGTTCTGGCAATTTTGGGGTCATTTTCTGCATTATTTACACTGATGTGGGTGTTACTCAGTTGTATTCATGGGCAAAGTGAATTTGGGGTTCTCCCACTCTGCCATCTTCCCCAGAAGTCTGAGGACTTTAGTGTTTTAGAACCATCAGAGGCGAATGAACTTTGAATTAGAACTAGTCACTTCAGTTCAATTTAATTAAACAAACAGTTCTTTGTTTTGTGTACCACCTGTATGCCAGAATAATCTTCTAGGTTCTTGGGATGTGGGAGAAATCAACCAGCCATTATCCATCATGGATTTTAAAATTACATCAACTTAAATATTATGTTCTTCAACATTCTCATTATTTACTAAAAACTGGAATTTAGAGAGCTTAATAACTGTATTTTTGTAATTCTCTACCATCAAGTGCTTTATTGGGTATTATTAAGAAATACTTTTCTCAAGTAGGAAAGAAGAGAAGAAATCAAAACCTGTCAATTAGAAATCCAGGTATACTTACATGGTAAAGCATGAAATGGAACCACAATCTGTTTCCAGCCCTTCAGCCACTTTTCTTTTGCAGCTTCACTTTCTCTTTTAAGAAAACTTGTATAATAAAACTTAACCTCTCTGCATTCCTCACAGTGTTGTTGAAGGAACATCATCATGACTTATGATCAAAACTATTGGACCTCTTAGATCAAAGATAACTTGTATAATTTTAAAGAAGAAATAGTAGCTATTATTTTACTGTGTTTAGTGACCACAGGATTGCATTATTTTCAATCTCCAGTCTAAAATGATTTAGCACATAGAATATAGTTTATAACTTTCCATCTTCTCCACAGAGTAAGCAAGCAATTATTTAAATGTTACTGAAAGATTTTTCTCAAGGGTAAAATAAATAAAGTGCTCTGCAACTCGTCAGTATTTTTGTATTCCACAGAATGAATGACATGTTATAATTAATTCTTACAGTGTATGTTCTAAAAATACAAAGATTTTGGGATTTTTGTTTAATTAAGAAACAAAAAATATCGTGGGGGAAAGAAGGGGAAAGACAGCATAATGGACATATGTAGAAAACTATAAACTTTTAAATGAGACTTGTCATAATGTCTGATAATAAAATCTTCTAGTAGTTAGGCACAGATGGCTGTTTCTTTGCTGCCCTGACCTATAGTACATGTGACTCTAGACCTGAAAGTAAGTAGGAAAGGCCTAATAAAGTAAGAAGGAAAATGCTTCAGACAAATGCCTCTGAGTAAAATTTCCCTAGACTTAGAAGGAATATAGCAATGCAGAATTTCTTTGTAACTTCATTGTCCTATCTAAGGTTGATTTTTACCATACCTGAGATCATCAGTTCAGCTCTTTTCTTCATTCATAAATGGTGATAACAGAAGAAGAAGCAAGCACCTGCCTTCCACCTTCTACCCCAGGCTAGATCAATTCTGTCCTCCATCAATGTCTTCATCTTCCTTCATAGAGTGTGAAGGGATACTCTTCCTTAACATTATTGGCAATAGGTTTATGCTCTTAGGTAGCATAACAAATACTCTTCATTCTAATCTTTACTATAAACTTGTATGAAATAATCTTTATTTCTTTATGGATGTGGTAACTAAAAGTCAGAGAAATTACCTGACATCGTTAAGGTCACTCTATCAGTTAGCAATGGGTCTGATTTAGAACACATGATCTCCTATACCTATCTTAATGCTCATTCCTCTTAACTGGTGGTTCCCGGTGTGTGGTCCCCAGACAAGTAGCAACAGCATCACCTTTGAACTTGCTAGATGCTACTCTCTGGTAGGTAGGCTAATGGCCTCCCAAAGATATTTACATCCTAATCCCATGAACCTGTGATGATGTCACATTACACCACAAAAGGGATTTTGCAGATGTGATTAAGTCAAGGCTTTTGAGATGGGAAGATTATTCTGGGTGATCTGGGTTGGCCCAATGTACTCACAGGTGTCTTAATAAGAAGGAGGCAGGAGGAACAGGGTGACAGGAGATACGACAGAAGCAGGGGTCAGGGTGATGTAGGGGATCCAGGTGGCCTCTAGCAAGTGGAACAGACAAGGAAACAGATACTCCTATAAAGCCTCCAGAAGGAATACAACCCTCCTGACCCATTTTGGACTTCTCACCTTCATAACAGTAAGATAATCATCTGTGTTGCTGTAAGCCCCTAAAGTTAAGGTAATTTCTTATAAAAGGAGTAGGAAATTACTACATATAACAGTGGGGCTCAGTGTCCTGTGTCTTAACAAGCCTTATAGGTAACTCTGATGCATGGCAAAGTCTGAGAGCCACTGCCCTATACCACTGAGTAATAATTTTAATGTGCCAATAAGGTTTAAACTCCTTTAGGGAGAGTTTTTCAATGGAATTGATCCATGGAATTAAAAAAGCAACAGCATAAAGGGGCCTCTGAAAAGGCTCGAGGGCAGTCAGAAGAGACAAGAGAAGGGGAACCCATTTCACAAATAGAGAACATGGAGATCAAACAGAGAAAGAACCCCCGTAGATGCAGAGGTGAAGAAAGTTGTCCATGCCAAGCAGTAGTGGTGAGGTAGGAGAAATGGACCGAGAACAACTATCTCGACAGACTAGTGCGACCCGGCAGATTTGCTGTGGATCTTTATTTCATCATCTGAGAAACAAAAGAAACCAAACTCATGGCCTTTAAGATCTCTCATAGTCAAAGAACTACTATTTCTTAACATGGAATCCATGGAAATAGGCCTGAAGACATGGATGGGGAAAAAAAAAAAAAAAGATCTTGATTTTTTTATTGAACTCTAAAATTGAAATATAATTGAAATATAACATTTCCTTCAATTATGAATGTAAGTAATAAACCATAATAGTAATGGCAGAAACTGTTACTTAGTCATCAGTAGAAACCGCAGATATTTTTCTATTACATTATAGTTATTGCAGATGTCGCTTAATATCATTTACACTCACTACTACTTTCAAATTATGGTAGTAATTAGATGTGTCACTGGATCCTTATTAAACAATGTTGGTAATACAATATATTACTTTATCACAAACGTATCTTTTTAAATTTATATAACTGTCTTTCAAAACCTTGTTTTTTTAGTTATATATGCTTATGTATGTTTATATATATTATATACATACATTATGTACATTACATATGATACATTTAGAATCCTTTTCCTCAGGATGCCTGGGTGGCTCAGTCAGTAAAGCATCTGCCTTCAGCTCAGGTCATGATCCTAGGGTCCTGGGATCCGGTCCCACATCAGGCTCCTTGCTCAGCAGGGAGCCTGCTTCTCACTCTCCCTCTGACACTCCCCCTGCCTGTGTTCTTTCTTTCTCTCTCTCTCTCTGAGACAAATAAAATAAAATCTTTTAAAAAATTAAAAATAAATAAATAAAATCCTTTCCTAAGAAACATTTTATAGGCTCCACCAGACTGCCCAAAAGATTCATTGCAAGGAAACTAATGACAAACCCCTGATATCATGTGTGCCTCATAATGGGATATGATACAATCAAGACAGGTATCCTTCCAACACACTTAAAAACAATGAAACAGAGAAAAGGAAAGTAAAATCTCATTTAATGTCATATACATCAGACTACATATACAAGTGCAGGGCCTTAGATCTCCTTTGTGTTTTCTCACACATTCACCTGAGCATTTCTGACCCCAGGTACTAAACTGGTACCATTTCTGCCTAGCCACCTATCTTTAAGTCCTACTTTGCTTTTAAATTCTACTGATCTATAATCTCAAAAACTTGAGGAAAACATTCAAAATGCTTTGAGAACCAAACTGTTCCAAATTTCTCTTCTTCCTCCATTGCACTGGCTTCAAAGTCAATTAATGGTTTGGATAATCCCACAGAATAAGCTTACCTCTCAGCTAAGGACCCAGGGAGAAAGGGAAATGGCAAACTCTGACATATGCAATACAACAATTGAAAAGAAGGCTTTGAAATAAGATACATCCCTCTGAACACCTTCCCAGAGTGTATTTGTTCCTATCATACTGTATGGTTTGAGGGGACTTTGAAGTTCACATTCAAAACTGCAACTGTTTGAATGTGGTGCAACAAGATATTCTCTGAAATTAGGGCCGATGGATGCGTTAGCCTCATGGATACCCAGTGATAGATGAACCATGCATACTTGGGAGTTCAGAGTTAGTTCAAATGATCCTCCAAAATGTTATCTGTTCATCCAGACTTTATCCAAATGATCTGAATTTCTTCACCATCCAAATCCAGCTGACACTCATGTGAGGATTTACTTTCCCATGAGATCTTTCTTTCTACCCTCAGCCAGAAATACTCCACACACTTTCTTAAGGTCATACAGCTGACAGGTCCCAAATGGACTGGAAAACAAAAACAGACGCAAAAGTAAATAGTAATAAATTCAACATGGAATTGAGTTACGGAGAATTAACTTTCTGTGTGAATACTGCAGGTCTTTGCTTATTGTCCTTTGTTAACATCTGTAAGGGATGCTACAGGTGTGATTGCCGTAATGTGCTAGTACTGGAGAATAATAAAGCCTTACTCATTCTTGTTGTCTTGTCCAAAATCTGGATTCTACCATGAAATAGCGGAATGGGAGAAGTAGAGGGGTATGAAGAAAGAACTGCAAAAGTGATTAAGGCCTAAGGATGTAAATCTAGAAGGAATGACTCAAAGAAAAAGGACTATTCATCATAGAGAAGAAAAACAAAAAACAAAAAACAAAAAACTGAGTGTAGCTGAGTAACACGATACATTAGAATAAGTGAAATAAAACAAAGATGAAAAAATATCCCGGACAAGGATAGAGATCAACTTTGGTTCATTTACTCTGAGATCAAAACCAAAGGAAAACATTGTAGCTGCTCTGAGAAAAATACAGATCTTCAACTTGTTCAATTTCAAGGTGAATTACTATGGAAAAGTGTGTAATCGTCTCTCTGAAAATCTTGATTGAAATACTATTCTCTACCTGAAATCATTCCAAAGTCTCTGTCTTAATCACTTTTGTAGTTCTTTCTTCGTACCTCTCTACCTCTCCCATCACATGATACATTTGAATACTTATAAGGAGGGATTCCATGAGAAAACACACACAAACACACACACGCATACAAATTCCTAAATTTACCTAGTATTAAGGAAATAGTGATACTATTCATACATTTTAGCATTTTTTTCTGTTTAAACTCATTTAGGCACAGAATCAGTGTGGACATGTACATGTACAAATATTAGTTAGCAATTCTATTACTTTATATAACAAATATTTGTATAGACCTTACTATGGAATTAAAAGAATGGATTTTTTTTAAGCCATAGTGGAAAAATTACTGAAGCTCCCTGAGCCTCATTTTTCTGGAATAAACAATATCCATTGTGAAACACTAAGATTCTGCTTAAACAAAGTAACATGAACTAGAGTTTCATAGAATAAACAAAGTACTAACCACTACCATTTTACCTCTTTGCTTCTCACAATTTCTTGAGGTGAGGACCTTTATTCTACTTTATAACAGATAAAATGAAGCTTGTACAGCAAGAAGAAGATGAAATCAGAACTTAAAACTTAGATGCTCATCCTTTTTTAATGCTAGACATATACCAAGCACTAAAGTGATTCCTTATCATGTCATCTGGATCCTGACAGAAGGTCATGGAGGGTTCAAATAGAGACGGTAAATAGATGCATGCTTAAATGGAGCTTAATGAATGTACTATTTGAGATAAACAGTGTGGTTAAGGGAAACCACAGGGATGATGAACTACCTAGGAGCTTGGAAGAACAGAGAAGATTACCATTAGACCTGAAGGGATAAAGGAGGAAAGCAGACATAAGGACCTGGCAAAAGAGAGCTTTAGCTATAAAGTAGACTATCCTGTATCACTTGAATCCCTCAGTAAGAGAATGACCACTACCAACCTGTGTTTTCGTCTCATTAAAGAGTTCTTGCTTGCAGATTCCATTAACCAAACCCAACTGAGGCCAGAAAGCAAAGAAACCTGGTTTATGCTGTCTATTCAGGCACAGACTAAGGATGAGGAAAGTGGACCTGGAAATGCAAAGAGAGAGGATCCACCCCATGTGTCAATCACTTCTACAGATGCAGAAGCCACTTGGACATATCTGTATTGGAAAGAAATTTATAATATTGAAAAGCAGTCTTGAAGTGTAATTAAAAATGGAGTTGAGTCCGTGATAAACCATTTCCTAGGCAAAGGGTTTTCCCATATTAGTTGGAGACAGCTGGGTGTCAAAGAGAACACTTCTGAATGTGACCAGGTGTGTGATTCTGGTGAGGATGGAGATATGAGTCAAGAAAAACAACTGAATAGAAGAAAAAATGAGAAAGAAGGAGAGGTAGGGTCTTGAAGCAGAGTTCGGTTGCATGATGTGGAACAGATAGGCGGGTGGCTGCTGCCATCATGGTAGAATGATGCTGGAGAGAAGTCCTAGTCAGTAATTAATGCACAAGCAAGTTTTTTCTTCAATTGTGATTGACAGTTTTGTGAAAAATAAGTCTGTATCTGCTAATCATAATGGAGCCACCTGGTTTTTTAAATAATGAATTCTGAGGGTACGGAATGATAGAGGTGGGCAAAAGTTCTGTATTACTTGCGTTGGCTCTTTTCTCTTTTTTCTGTAATACAGCCCAATTCCACTTTCATAAGGATATGAGATCAAAGATCTTGTTTAAAAAAGCAGAAACAGACCCATAAATTCAGAGTACAGAGTAATGGGTGCCAGAGGGGAAGGGGATGAGAGGATGGGCAAACGGGTAAAGGAAAGTGGGAAGTACAGGCTTCCAACTATGGAATGATTAAGTCACAGGGATGAAAGGTACAGCAAAGGGAGTATAGTCAATGTATTGTAATAGTGTTGTGGGGTGACAGATGGTAGCTGCACTTGTGAGCATAACATAAAATATAAGGTTGTCAAATCACTATGTTGTACACAGAAAACCAGTGTAACATTATGTGTCAACTATATTTCAATTAGGAAAAAGAAAAAAAACAATTAGTAAGGGCAAAAAGTCACTCCCTTTTCTCCTAGCAGAAAATAATCTTGTTGAAGAAAGAGGAGAGAGAGAGAGAGTGAAAGAGAGGAGATCCTTTAGCAAGAAACTGGGGATTTTAAAGATGAATATAAGCTTTGACTCAGTTGCCTACCGCCAAACTACAAGCTGAAAATCTGTCAACAATTACTTGATCAAACACTTTAACACCTTCAGAGCAGAATTTGAACTAAGCCAATATTTTAGTTCAGGCTGGGGCTCGTTCTGAGTGCCTAGGCCTTTGCCTTTAAAAACTAACCACCTTCTTATACGTCTTTCTTATTTAAAAAAAAAAAATCTGCACCATACATGCTTGCAAGTTCTATGTTAGTTCAATGTTAGTCTAAACATTTACCTGTTGATCTAAATCATGTCAAAATGATCAGAATTTTGTCAGCCATTACAGATCCCCCAAATTAACTAACACATTATACCTTCTTGGAACAGTCATGGGCATCCTCCCAATATGTGATCCTGGAGGCTTTACTTATAGTTGTGATCTTCTTCTTCCTTCTCCTCCTTTTCTTTTTCTTTTTTTGAGGTAAGACTCTGGGAAAGGACAACTTTCAAGAAGTTAGTTTAACCAAAGAACTTTCCTTCTAGTGTCAATGTCTTTGGCCCACCTTTGAAAGAAGGAATGTGTTTTGAATCATGGTGTGCTCAGAAGAGCCACAGAGGGAAGAGTTAGAAAGGAAGTGATGAAAACAATCCCATTGCCCAGTTTCGTTAGTGGTTTGTTGAATGACTTAGCACCCTCTTGCAAGGCAGTCTTTAGGATCTAGATGTAAGGTGCAGCCTTTAGACATATTTGCTTAATACAAGAGTGTTTTAAAAGAATTGTAACTTAGTTACTCTAAACATTGGGCAGCTTCATACCAAACCCTCATTTCCAGCTTTTTTTGAGAGGAAAGCCGATTTGGCAAAAGTAGGCCAGCATTCCTGACACAGAAACCCTGGGGGAGACATAGGTTATTGCTGACTTTTTAGATTATGTGCATGTTTTCTCTGTTATTATAGTCCCAACCTTCTATGTTAATGGTCTTATTCTGCTCAAGTTCAGTTCTATTTCTTGCCTGATACATGATGTCAATTGGTTTTTGTCCATACCAATTAGTCTGTTATCATGCATAGTGTATGGTGTATCATAATCACATACTTAAATTACAGACACACTCATATTTCTAGGGAATCCATACAAGGTTCTGCATAGAGAATCCACACAAGAGTTCTTTAAGACCTAAGTAAACAAAGTGCAGTTTTGCCCAACAATCTAAATGACCTACACAGGAAAAGGCAGACACAGTGGCCTAAATTATTGTTGTTTTTTAATTTTTATTTTTTACTGACACTTGTTTGGTTCAATATACCACCAAAGTCATCTGAACATGGAGTTCCCTTTGAAATCAATGGCTGCTCCAATGACAGATGAATTTATGTGTGAAGATGGCCAGTTTTTCCCTGTGTAAGCAGTATTACCAAATACTGTTTTCTGTTCCCAAATAATTGCTACCCAATGAAGCATTAAGTTGACAATAGCCATTTGGCTGTCATTTGCTTTCCAGAATCATCTGGCACTGTATTTGTTCATTGTGTCTGTGTGTTCCTGTCATCCTGACATCAAGGCCAGCCCTAAAGTTGCACAATGCAAATTGAGGAAGTAAGAGAAACTCTGCTTAAAGTAATCCATTCAGATTTCTCTTTAACCATTCTGATTATTTGTCACGATTTTCCATGGTCTGGGATCTGTTTGCTTGGACTTTACCACTGGCCAGGATGGTATGACTGCCCTGCAAAATAAATTTAGTTTCTCTATCAGTAGCCACATTATAGGCTGTCAAGAGTTCTTAACCTTTTTTGATGCCATGGACTCATGCCATTGGTTAAAGCCTATTGTAACTATCTCAGAATAATTTTTTAAATGAATAAAATAAATTACATAGAATTACAAAAGAAACAATTATACTGAAATATAGTCATCAAGATACTAAAATGTGATATATATGCTGATTTATAAATTCATTGAATATAAACATTTAAAAATGTTATATTATCATTATTATCATAATTTCAGGGTCTGGGTGTGCTTATTAAATAATATTCAGAGATAGTTGCAACAACCTTCCTATAATAGGACAGATTCAGGGGGCCCCTTGCATGCACTTTGCTGCCTACGTTAATAATTGAAGAATATGCTTAAATTTCAGTTAGAGTCTAGTGAAAATACAGGTGTGATTTTTTTTTTTTTTCTATTCAGGTTCATAGAACCTTTGAATTCCTTTCACAGACCTTTTAGAGGTCCACAGACCCCAGGTTAAGAATAGTCCAGTCTAGGCTAATGCTGTAAAAATTAAACACCTCTGCTGTACCAGTTCACTTTGGTGGTAACAGAAGATGGATGTGGGTTAATTTTGGAAAACAGCTCAATCCACTGAGCCATCTAGGGTATTGAACATATATTAAGTATATTAAACTTTATAATTAAACTATACTGTGGAGCATCCTGTTTTCTATTAGGTGAAGACAAAGAACTACTTAAATGTATCATTTCCCAGTTAGTTGATCCATCTTCCTTCCACTGAGCTGGCTAGAGTCTTGGTCTCAAAGAAATAGGCAGAAGACTGCCCTTGTAAACAGGGCTCACTGATGGCTGAAGGAATAAGTGTAGACCTAGCAACAGATCGAACAAGGCTCCCTCTGTCCAGCAAGCAGTCTGCCCATGTTCCCGGATGGAAGACACATTGTAGGGACACTGATCAGCATTAGTGCTCTTTGCCGGATTTGGGAGACAAGTCATTACAGACAGGAACCACAGTTGGTCATTCCTTGTAGCCTTGCTTCTCCTCCACAAAGCTGCCATGTCTGAGCTTTCTCATTTCTGAGCTACTACTTAATGAACGCATGGCAGACGGGGGGGTGAGGTGGAGAGTCAGACAGAACCCTAGTAGGAGAGCGGTACTTTTAAATTTTGCAGATGCCCATACAAATAAACTCTACACTGTTTAAGAGCCCATGGATGAATTAGAAACTCACCCTTTACAGAAAAGAAGAAACCGAAAGAGGTGTTTTTGAATAAGATCCTCTCAAACAAAACATTTTTAGAACAGTCACTCCCCTTATCGCGGCATTCAGTAAATGTTTATTTTTTTTTTCGATAATAACGACAACTTGTTAAAATGCTGTCCAGCCGATCTGAAAGCTGAGCAGAGGAGGAAGGGGATGCTTGTCATTGCCTTCTCTCCTTTTCCAGCCACCACAAATATTATGCTCTTGCTATTTTGTTTAACTTGGGCCGAATTCCCTTCATAGAGTAACCGGGAGGGAGAGCCGGGTCCATTAAGAATAAACTTCAAAAACCCTCTGGCTTTGGGGCTTTCTTGTGTTATTCCACCTCAAACCCAGAGGATATGAAAGATGGGAAGATTAGCGAGGGTTTTGCCCTAGCTGTTCTTTTACTGAATGGCTTCAGAAATGCCAATTGAAATAATTATCAAGCCATTATGATGATTTGCATTAAAAATGGTAACTTAAGCAAGCAGTCCCTGTGCTTGGAGGAGAGCAGTTGGGGGGGTAGCATTTAATGTTATAAAAGGCCCATTGAAGCCATACTAGCTTTCTGGCTTTAGGAGGATTACCGCACAGTAGTTCACAAAAAGGTTATTCTTCCAGCTCTATTTATACTCACAGTACTTACAGTGCATGCTCCCTGTGCACCCATTCCTGGTATTGATTTGTGTCTGTGCCCAAATTATCATCTGGCACATACAAGGCAGCCACTTCTGGAGATGATGATGCAATGATTGGAACAGGGCAAAACAAAGAAAGGACCTCTTACCAACAATTCCCTTTGCTGCTTAACTGAAAATACCAGAGTACTGGTACCATTTCCTACTCCCTACCCCCTCAATTGTCTCATGAAATCCAATGGCTTACCCTGAATCTCCTTTCAGAGTCTACTTAAGAGAACAAGGTAGGATAGTATGGGGTCTAATTCTCTTCAAACTCACCACTTTCCTCAGTGAGGGAGGTAGTTACCTTATAGAAGATGCCATCTTTGTTTTGTAAACATCACAGACATTCAAGGGTCTTGTAGAGGCAGGAGGGCGGAGGGCGTCATGACTGATAACTGCCAACAGGACAGATGGCAGTTCCTAAAGTTATAAGGGGAGGGACACAGCCCATATGCAGAACCATGTGGCCTTACAAGTCATCTCAGAGGTGACAGGGTTCAAGACAGGCTACCCCAAAATATCACACCTTGGAATACTGAATATTTCAAGTTGAAGGAATCTGAGAGATGGCATATGTAGAAACGAGCAGGTCATAAAACCCTCATGTGGATGTATCCCTCCTACACCCAGAGGAAAGGGACTTCCTTATCTCTGAAGAGTAAGGGACACAGAAAGGAATCAGAATGAACAGGTCTTGCTAAATTTCCCCATTTACTACACTTGGCTCATACTCTTTGCCCTATACTATCTTTCTACAACTTTCCACTCTTCTTCAAACCTACCATAAAAACACAGGTTTAACCGTTTACTTGGGTCTTCATTTCCGTATGACACCTTCTGCATCATGTAAAAGTTATATTAAATAAATTTTATGTTTTCTCCTGTTAATCTGGCTTCATCAGTTTAATTTTCAGACCTAGCCAGGGGCCCTGTGAAGATCAAGGAGAACTTTTTCCTCCCCTACGCTGGTAATGCCTTAAACATTCGCTGAAGGTGACCAAAGTTACACCATAGAGCTGTTGGACCAAATCAGCACCACCAAGTTCTCTGACTTTAGTGTGCCTGTTTGCCCAAGGAGATGGATAATCATTCAGACTTGTGCATAATGTCCCCAGATAATCTGATTCCACACATCTGTCGTGGACCCAAGAATCTGTACTTTTATTAAAGTGCTTATAGTGCTAGTGAAAGAAGGAATACTACCTTAAGGGTTATCTAGAATACAATAATTTTTGAACATTTCATAACAAACCTAAATAAAAATCTATGAATTGTAAGTGCACAGCTTAGTGCATTCTCACAAAACAAACACTTCTATCTAGCAACCACATAAAGAAGGAGAATGTTATGAGCATCTCAGAAGCCCACTTCATGCTCATTTCTAGCAACTGCTCCCACCAAGGGTATCCTGATTTCTAATACCATAGATTCCTTTGACCTGTTTCTGAACTTTATATAAATGGAAACATAAAGGGCTTTTTACTTCTTTTGCTCAACATTACATTTGTGAACTTTATCCGTAAGTTGAGTATAACTGTAATTCATCACTTCTTGTCTTAAAACAAAGATATTTTCTCAACATTTCCTTTTTGGTAGGTAGGTCTCATAGGTGTGAGCACTTGGGAGCTTTTAAAATTATTGTTACCTTCTCTTCTAGTAATGAGTCACTGAGTTGATCCTAGGTGTTGAACACAGAACCCCCTCGAGATACACCAAGATGAATTTTTAGGCATTTATTGTTTGCTTTATTAAGTCTTCTGCTGAAACAAATACTTAAAATATGGAAGATTAAGAAGTAGTATAGAACAGACTTAAGGAAATAGGTGAGAACGAAGCAAGTGTCTGTGCTTAAATTTTTAAGTTCACACCTGAGATTGCTCTATGGAAAGTGCCTTTTCATGGGTATTAAGTTCCAAGTGGTTTAGGAGAGCAGTTCTCAAAAGACAGGGCCTGCTCCTGGGCCCTGGAGCATTATGTGTTTGCTGATCCACATGACCTAGGCTTACCAGCTTCATTCCCTGAAAACAAATGAGATGATCTTCCATTTAAACCCCAAGCTTACCATCTTATATGACCTTTTCCTCTAATACAGAACCCTTTTCTAGTAATGACTGAATGTCATGTGATGACCACACTAATGCTTGAGGTGCTAGTTGTCCTGAGCAGCTTCTCCAAGTGTCCATGTGACCTCCGAGCTAGAATACATGCAGAAGCACATCCTGATTCTGGGTGCCAGGTTCTTTAGGTTGATTTTCCTGTGAAATTTCTGAGAAGGGGCTGGGAGGTCCTATTAATCGAGTGCTTGGTTCTCCTCATCACTGTTCTTTATTTGAAGGTATATTAAAAGCCAGGTTCCCCCTTCCCAATATTTTATAAGTACGTTGTTATTAAGGCCTTGCAAGGCAGTACACACAGGTTGAAGGAAAGGAAGATGGAAAATGGCTAGTGATCCAAATCATAATTCCATAATCACCTCTACTAGAATACATGGTAAGTAAGTGGGTCATTTTATATTATTATGAGATTCCTGTTCAGTTAGAGAAATATTTTATATACCAGATAAACTTCATGTTTCTTAGACATTTATCAGCCATTTTCTGGATAGTGATGTCTAATATCCACTCAACAATTGCACCAAAACACTGAAGATGAACCAATGTGCAGTGTGAACACATGTACATGTTGGGTGCCAGGGACAGATCCCTTTGTCAGAATTATTTAACATTTTTATTCAATGGTTTGGGCTTTCATGATGATCCTCTGTCACAGTCCACATTCTCCCAGAGACAGTCCCCTGAGCCAAGTGATTTATTTAATGAAGAACTCCCGGGAGAAACCAGTAAGGGATTGAGGCGGAAAGGACAGGGAAAGGAAAGAAGCCAAACAACTGCTTGACATTTCAGACACAGCCTAAGACCCTGGGGAACTCTGGAAAGTAAACAACATCTCAAGTACGTCTGTTTTCCAATCCAGTGAGGTAATTCCATTGCCCATGGACAGTCTTCTGAAGATCACGCAGCAAAAGCTTGGAGATAAGTTTATAGACCAGGTCAAAGAAATGCAAGAGAATTTGAGCAGGATACCAAATTATCTACTACATTATTTAATATGGTTATCATCTCAATAGTAGTAACAAAACAATAGTATCTCTATAATTTCACCAGGATACCAGAGAGCAGAAACCACTTATTCAAATACCCCAGAAGAAAAGATAATGTTACAGAGAGTCTGCTATGTACTATAGCATGACATGCCATGGCATTTCTTGGAATTAAATTACAATCAAAGGATCTGAATATTAGAAGAAGAACAAATCTATCAGAAAGAGGAAGCAAGTAAGATTTTAGCCAAACATGGGGGATAAGAACTCTAATGGTGATGTTTCTCCAACTTCAGTCCTTTAGCTGGATCTTTAATTCTTGAAGAACTGAAAAGCATATGAAGTTCACAGGACTTAATACACCCTGATACCATTCCTGTTGCCACCCCAGTTCCTCTTCATAGCTTGTCAGTTGGTCTCACCTGGTGATGCCATACAAGTTGCAAGTAGAAACATTGGCTAAGCTACTTCATTTCTCCTTAACCTTAATATGTTCATCAGTAGCAAGGAGGTAATAGAACTTAATTCCCAGGAATTATGTTATAGTTACATGAGTAAGTAAAGTACATAGCAAAATATTTGGTTTATGGTGTGTATTCAGTAAGATATCAATTATTATCAGATGGTGCAGAGGGGATGGATTTTCTCTGCTCCATAGTATCAGAGACCTCAGCTAGGAACATGAGATTGCTTGAAATGATTCAAGGAATCAATGAGGCAGGAATCTTCTGGAGGCAACTTCACTCACATATCTGGCAGTAGACGTCACCTGTTATCTGGGATGTCATTTGGAACAAATCACATAACCTCTCCATGTGGTCTGGGCTCCCTGAGAGCATGGTGAGGGCAGGGCAGTCAGACTTCCTATTTATGGCAACTCAGGGCTCCAAAGGAGAGTATCCCAGCTAAGTAGGCTTAAGGTGGATCACCTTTGTGATCAAGTCTCAAGTCATACAGTCACTTATAGCTCACTCTGCTACTAGTGAGCCACAGACTCACCCAGATTAAATGGAAGGGGACATGAACTCCACCTCTCAAAAGAAGACACGTCAAATTATATGAAGCCACTATTTTTTAACCACCAGAACAAAAGTAAACTAAAAGATATTCATGGTTCTCTATAGTTGTGCCTATATGAAGACTACTTATTGTATAATTTTAGGCTATATTTAAAATTTTCTAACAATCCAAAGCCATCAAAGAAATTTAATGGTATATAGGCTCATATCCTGGCAGACAATGCCATTCTTACTTAGTTCTCAGGACCCAAATATAAATATGGCCACAGGGCACTTTGCTCCCTGATAGGATCTTGCATAACATATAGAATTTTAGTTTTTTCCACCAACTTTACAGCAGGAAAAGGTCTATAGCATATGAAGGTTCTAAGTGAAAAAATGTGCTTTAAAAATCCTATTTCACTGGGCGCCTGGGTGGCTCAGTGGGTTGAGGCCTCTGCCTTCGGCTCAGGTCATGATCTCAGGGTCCTGGGATCGAGTCCTGCATCAGTCTTTCTGCTCGGCAGGGAGCCTGCTTCCCCCTCTCTGCCTGACTTTCTGCCTATTTGTGGTCTCTCTCTCTCTGTCAAAAAAAAAAAAAATCCTATTTCACTGAGCATTTTTTTTAAAGATTTTATTTGTTCATTTATAGGGAGTGGGGGAGGAGCAGAGAGAGAGGGACAGACAGACTCTTCTGTGAACATGGAGCCTGACATGGGGCTTGATCCCATGTCCAGCAATCATGACCTAAGTCTAAACTAAGAGTCTAACACTTAACTGAATGAGCCACCCAGGTGCTCCTCCCTGAACATTTTTTGTGAAAAAGAATAAAAACTAGTCTTGTAGCATTTTCCACACTGTATTACATGGAAAAAATACTTTCTGAACATTGCAATAGTTGCTCCTCCAAAAACCCATGCATGTCAAATAGATTTAAAAAGTTATGAAACTAAGTTAAACAAAGCTAAATTGGATCTTTTATTGCAGGACTTTTCAGAATCTTTACTTTGGTAACGGCACTGTGAAATTCCAAGTGGTTGATATAGCTTGCAGCTTGTTTTAGATTTACTTAATGGAGGCAGAGTTATTATCTAACAGAATATGCTTTGTGAAGTGGGAGATGAGACAGTAGATATGGATCATAAATGGGCTGATCAAATAGAGGAGGGAGAAGGACTTTAAAAGAGACCCCCTACATATCATTATGTATCATTAGCCCCACAACATATCTAATGAGATCAAGGCTACTAATTGTGTAGCGGGTTACCTGGTTGGTAAGGATGACACAATGGGAAGCTTGCTGTGGAATTTTTTTAAGTGTATTCATAGGTGTATGCATGTGTATGCTTTCACATTCTTTACTGGCAAAATCAATAGAGCTTAAAGAAATAAAGTCTATTTTACAGCATTCAACTCCCCATTGGTTTTTACCCCGTGTTAAGTCTAGTTTTTATATTTCCTGAACTTCATCCCCTTTTCATTCCTTCTTTTTCCAACATATTAATAAGAATGAGTAATGAGGGGGTGCCTGGATGGCTCAGTGGGTTAAGCCTCTGCCTTCGGCTCGGGTCATGATCTCAGGGTCTTGGGATAAAGCCCCGCATCAGGCTTTCTGTTCAGTGGGGAGGCTGCTTCCTCCTCTCTCTGCCTGCCTCTCTGCCTACATGTGATCTCTCTGTCAGATAAATAAAATCTTTTAAAAATTAAAAAAAAAAAAGAATGAGTAATGAGATAATTAAGATAGTTCAACACTTTGGAACAGTTGATACACATCGTATTATAGATCACTGAGAAGCACACTGGTTATTAAACAACAGCCATCAAAACCATACAAAATAGTGGACTTCCTAGGAGAGAAACAGGTTCATGTTCATAATTTGATAAGAATGCTTTAGAATTAAACTACAAAAACACACGTGTTGAGAATAGTGCTTGGAAAAAAAATAGAGGACTGTTCTTTTTTTTTTTTTTCCCATTTTACACAACTATGTCTTGGCCCAATTTCTTGTAGGTCGTGTATGTGTATGTGTATGTGTGTGTGTTTAATGCATAGTGCAAATTAAAAGTAGAAAGCAAAATTATTCACTTAAATATTAGTCCAATCATAGCATCCCAGTACTTGAAGAGATCTTGATAGACAGCAAAAATGGCCACGGCTTCACCACCCCCACCCCGGGCCCCGCTCCTTAGAATCGTGTTTTTGTCGTGTAACCTTTTAGGGCCCTCCCAGCTCAAATCTGGTGGCAGCCATGTGACTTGATCTGACCACTGAGATGTTAACAAGGATGACACAAGCAGAGTCTGGAAAAGCACTTGTAAAACTAGGATTGTTTTCTCTCTCTTTTGCCTCTGTCATCACCCTGAGAACTGCCCAGGCTGGTCTGCTCAAGGATGAGAGACATAAGGGGTTAGACCTGAGTCATGTCAGTCCCCTCAGCCAAAACCAGCCTAGACTAGCTGACAACCAGCAATCCCCAGACACGAGTCCCCCTAGCCAAGATCAGAGGTACCATTTAGCTGTCTTTCTGTGTGTGGACACCACATACCACGGAGGCTTCATGTGGTAACTTTTCCCTCCTTACTAAGGGAATAGACAGCTGATATAGGATATTTAAAATAAATCTGACTAGCCACCTTATTTTACACAGACTTAGTCAATTAAGTAAATTTTCCTTGAAGACTGGAATTCACGTTCCAGGTCTTTGTCTAAATAGCTGTATGGCTATGGACAGGTCACAACCTCTTCATGTTTTATTTTGTCATTCTCTACAAAACCGGGTACCTTCCTTATATACCTCTGGTTGAGCATCTAAAGCATCATCTAAAATATTGTTATGGTAAATTTTGACCACCTAGAAAGCTTTGGTAAAAAAGTCAGTTATGAAAAGCCTGAGCATCTCTGAGGGCATGAAATTCATCACTTGGTATATAACACATTCTCAGCAGCAAATAAATAAGTCAACTGCTAGTCAAATTTTCCAGATCAATAAGCAACTTTAAGGGAGGCTGTTATTAGCATATAGATAGTTACAGCTTTGCCATATAGAAATAAAAGGAGAAAACAGACAGCCAAGCCACCTGGAAGATCATTTTGTTGTAGAGAAATATGGAAGAATGTGGAAGGAATGGCAACATATGTAAACATCACCTTCTTGAGAGAATTAACACTGATGGAAACACCTATAAAAGTGAGGGTTGGGTGGAATGCAAATTACAATAAATACTACATTGTTGTGATTTAAATAAAAGAATTCTTTTATAAGATGGAACAGTTACAATTTTAGCAGTACACTCAAGGTGTCTGGCATGCACACTAAATTATATCCTTCCACTGGTACTTTATACCCAGTGACATCACATTGGTACAATCTTAATACTTAAAATATTTTAATACATATATTCTTATGAAACTTGCTTTCTTATACTTAAAATATGGCTTGGAGACATTTTTATATCAGAACATATAAATCTAGGGGCGACTTTGTGGCTCAGTCATAAAGCATCTGCCTTTAGCTCAGGTCATGATCCCAGGGTCTTGGGATGGAGCCCTGCATCAGGCTCCCTGTTCAGCAGGATGCCTGGTTCTACCTCTCCCACTCCCCTGGCTTGTGTTCCTGATCTTGCTATCTCTCTCTCTCTCTGTCAAATAAATAAATAAATAAATAAGCTCTTAAAAAAAAAAAAGGCATAGAAATCTACTTCATTCCCTTTAACTGTTGACCAGTATTTTGTAGTAAGAATCTACCATTCTTCCATTTGTTCATTACTAAAGAACACTTTATTAAACATCTGTTAGGTGCCAGGTACAGTTCTAGAGGCTAGGAATACAAAAACAAATATTCCATCTCCAAGAGTTTATTTTTGGGAGGAGTGGGAGACAGATGATAAACCCACGGTTGGTATAATTTCTGATAATGAAAATTGTTATGAAGCTATACAAGCTGCTGAGCCAGGGACCAAAAGGTATGTGAAAAGACACTCAAGGTTACTAATCATCAGTGAAAGTAAGTGAAAACCACACTGAAGTATCTCCTCACAGTTGTTACAATGGCTATTCTCTAAAAAAGAAGAAATAGCAAGCATTGGCAATGATGTGGAGAAAAGATAACCCTCATGCCTGGTTGGTGGGAATGTAAACTGGTACAGCCACTATGGAAAAGAGTATAGAAGTTCCTCAAGAAAATAAAAATAAAGATACAACATGATTCATCAATTCCACTTCTGTGTATTTATTGACAAAAATGAAAACACTAATCGAAAAAATTTCTGCACTCCCATGTTCATTGCAGCATTATTTACAATAGCCAAGATAATTTTATATATATACATTTATATATATACATATATATATATAATCAGCAATAAAAAAGATAAATATTATCTAACCATAAAAAAGAATGAAATCTTGCCATTTGTAACAATGTGGGGGTTGGACTCAGGGTATTATGCTACGTGAAATAAGTCATAGAAAAACAAATATCATATGATATCACTTATATCTGAAATCTAAAAAGAATTACAAAAACATGTTTACAGATACAGACAACAGATGGGTAGCTGCCAGATATAGAGGGTGGGGGGATGTGGGTGAAATAGGTAGAAAAAGACAACAGGTACAACTCCCAGCTATAAAACAGTCCTGGGAATACAATGTACAGCATGGCAACTATAGTTAATAACACCATATTTATGCATATTTGAAAGATGCTGAAAGTAGATCTTGAATATTCTCATCCAAGAAAAAAAAATTACTATCCTATATATGGTAAGAGATGTTAACTAGACTTCCTGTGGTGATCATTTTGCCATATTTACAAATATTGGGTAATGCATACTTTAAACTAATATAAAGTTGTATGTTGGTGATACTTCAATAATAACAATAAAAAAGCTGGGCTAGAGAATAAGAGTTCTCAAGGATTTGTGGTGTTATTTGGAAAGGGGGCTTAGGAGGTCTCTATGAGGACATTTGAGCAAGATATGAATGACGTGGGGCACCTGGGTGTCTCAGTTGGTTGAGTATCTGACTCTTAGTTTCAGCTCATGTTATGATCTCAGGGTGGTGGGACTGAGCCCCCCATTGGGCTCTGCGCTCAGCATGGATTCTGCTTGTCTCTCTCCCTCTGTTCCTCCCCACTGCTTGCTCCCTCTGTCAAATCAATCAATCAATCAATCAATGATAAAAATGATGTAATAGAGAGCGAGATGCAACAATCTCAGGGACGAGCATTGCTGACAGTGGGAAGGACCCTTCTGAGCTCCCCACAACATGCCACGCACTGTCTAGGTGCTGTGCATTACCTCCTGTAGTCCTTCCATGTCCCCATGGAGGAGGTACTGCCCTTACTCTTAGCATCGGGATCCTCTCTTTTCAAATGAGGAAATAGAAGCTTAGCTGGGTAGATGTGGAATCTAAGAAAACAACAACAAAAACATGCCCATGGATACAGAGAACTGATGGGTAGTTGCCAGCGGTAGAGGGTGGGGGGATGGTGAAACAGCACAGCATGTCAGTGGTTGAGCTGACTTTGAAACCCAGCAGCCTGGTTCTGCTTCAGTTCTCTTAACCATCACTTTCTACTGCCTGTAACCCTGAGTGAGATCCCACCTGGCTTGGTCCAGGCCAGGGTGGCTGGACTACCATTAGCAGCAGGGACTCCCTCTAAGAAGGAAATTCTTTTAATTTATAACAACCACCTGAAATACGTACCTCTACTTTGTACCTCTTTCCCCTGCTCTTGTCAGGATTCCATGCTGACAGACTGGCAGCCCTCCTTGACAGAACTCAAAAGAGCTATTTTATTTTAAAGACATTGACCTTTCCTCAGCATCCCAGGATGCCTGCCAGTTTATCCAGTGCAAAGGGTAAGATTTAAACCACCAGGTGGTATGGTAGGTGGTAAGATGCTTATTCTTTTTCATCACCTGGGTTCCTGTTCCCACAGGAGGACCCATAAATGGATTGATTTATGACCCTATCTAAGTCGTGGTGGTAGGACAATATTAGTGTCGCTTCTGTAGTCATTGATCCAAAGTATTGCCAGTACATTTGCAGGTGGCCGATGATGAAAGGGCAAGCTTCTGAATCCCCAGATACTGTTAAGAAGCCGTGCCTCTCCTACGAAACCCAACAGAGACTGCAATAATTCTCATTACTCATTCTTTTGGGATGTGTAGGGGAGGAAAAAAGACATTTTGCTAGTGTGGGAGCCACTATCTGGGAGACAAGAACCACTCCATCACCAAGTCATTTAGAACTCCTGTTTGGAATCCAGGAATCCAAGGTTGGAACCATAATGTGCCAAATGACCCCACCAGGACCTCTGCAAGGAGTGGCATTCCTTCTTCTGATGTTAGTGCAATTCAAGCTTTTATATGGAGAGACTTATTTTCCCTTCAAACATGATAAAAATCTCTGCTGATAGTCAACATTTCCGTGACAAATTCCTTCCAGAATTCTCTGCCTTCCTCATTTTTTAGACCCCTACTGGTTTGATCTCTTAAATAATTTCACTTCTACTGTCTGTATGACAAGTATATTACAAAAATCCATCATTTCACTGTGTTAGATAATGTTGCACTGCATATTTTTGAAAATCCTTTTTTGTATTTGTGGAAATGTTTCTCTAGGTTCAAAGATGTTATTTGTTTGAGAGAGAGTGTGCAACAGAGCAAGCAGGAGCTGTGGGGAGGGGCAGAGGAAGAGGAAAGGGAACAGACTCTGTGCTGAGCAGGGAGCCCTGGACAGTAGGGCTTGATCCCAGGACCCTGAGATTATGACCTCAGCAGAAGGCAGAGGATAAACCAACTAAGCCACTCATGTGTCCCCTATTTTTTAGTTTAATAATGCCAAATTCCCTTTGATAAAGACTTTACTGACTTCTAGTCATTCCACTATTATATAATACTTCCCATTTCCCCAATGACCAAAAATTATTGCTGAATATTATGCAGTTGAATAATTTTTCATAAGCATATTAGCTATTTATAGTTCTTCTGTAAATTGCTTGTACATATTTTGCTCAGTTACTGTTTAGAGTTTAATAGAACCTTTTTATAAAACCAATGAGGCATTATGCTTTTATTAGGATATAATTGGCAGTATTTTAATTTCTTGTATGGCTATTAATGTATCAATATTTTCTATGTCTTCTGAAGACTACAGTATTTTTTATATTTTCCTAGAAAAATCAATGATCATTAAACATTTATTTAATAATAATCACCTAATAGGAATCCTTGGTCTAGCACTCTAAATCAATAAACTATGCTAAAATTATAGCTTTCAGAATGTATTACTCTGTGTGAACAAGATATGCTCAAGCCCAACTGTTAAAAATTGTGAAGTTGGTCCCAGCCTTTCTATGTTCCTAGGTTGTTTACGCTTACAAAAGAAACAAAACAAAACAAAGAACAATTTCCTGTTTCTAAATAAAAAAGGGGGGGCTTTAAAAGACATTTGGACATCAAACAGCCCTTACAAAACATTTTGATGAGTTAAGTACAAACGATTCTGAAACATATGGATTAAATTTCCCAAGGAATCACTTGGGTTTAAAAATTGAGAGAAAAATACTCAACAAAACTAGGTTTGAGGTTTGCCAACTCCAAGGCATTTGGTAAATAGTTCAAGACAAATGACAAATCCCAAATTGCCCCTCCCTTAATCAGAGGATGTGTGCAAACCCCTTTATAAACTTTGCTCTGCCTTATCTCCTCCTTTAATAGACACAAGTGTCCCAGACTTCTCTAACTCTAGATGTTATGTCTAGCCCTGAAAGATATTGTTAATGACAAGAAAGTTTAATCGAATAAAGTTTATAATAATAATTCTTATTACTTTTTATAGAATAGTGTTCAGGGTCATCTTCTTTTACTACAAAGCCCACCATCACTATATTTCTTTTCTTTTTCTTTTTTAAGATTTTATTTATTTATCTGACAGAGAGAGATCACAAGTAGGCAGAGAGGCAGGCAGAGAGAGAGAGGAGGAAGCAGGCTCCCTGCCAAGCAGAGAGCCCAGCACGGGACCCTGAGATCATGACTTGAGCCGGAGGCAGAGGCATGCTCTGGGCTAAAATTTTATTAATTTCAGTGAAATAGAAACTGCACACCATTTGATCTCTTGTGACAGTTCTAAAGTTGCTCAAAAAGTCTTTTTTTTGCCACTTAGATCTAAATCTCATTGACTTGAACATTTGGCCAGCTTCAATCCTGGATCACTTATTTGGACACATTTCATTGTACTTTGTGGAAAAGTGAAAGGTAGACTAGGTCTTCTAGTGTTGACTCTCAGAGAGTAAACAAAATCTCAACCATTTTCCAGACTAATATGTTAGTATCAGAACTCAAGACATAAAATGTACACAAGGATTAGTATGTTCAGGATATTGTTGGAAAATAATTTAGTATATGAGATGGGACTCTGAAATAAGACAGAATTGCACTTAATTAATCTTTATTTTAAGGGTTGCAAGAGTAAGCCTATAATACAATCCAAAAGCAGATGTCTTCAGGGTTAGTCAGCAGAGATCCCAAACAGATAAATGGAGGGTAATTAATTGTATCAAAGCAGCTTTTCTTTAGAAATTGAGTCAACTCACATGAACATTTTGTCCAAATATATTTTATAAATGATACACTTCATAAATATTTTAGAGAAGCTGCTGGTGGTTTTTATATTAATTTTCTTGCTTCTAACTCATCATGTCTAAAATAAGATCCCTTATATTTGTGTCCAAATCAGTACCACTTCTTCTCTCTAAACTATTTTCCCCCTCCAGGGTGCATGGGACAGTGGAAAGGACATGGAACATAGGACCAGAGCACTGGGTTTGTGTCCTGGCTCTGACCATTTTTGTTCTGAACCCTCAGACAAATGATGATTTCTCTCTCATTTTGTACTTCTGAAAAATAAAAAACAGAAGCAGCAAGTACAGCCTAAAAAGTGAAACACAGATGTTATCCTGATGCTTATGTTTATTCTCCAATTCTGGTAATAACATTCCCATTCTCCAGTGGCCTAGACTTCAATCATTGTCTTTTTTTTTTTTTTTTTAATTTGCGTCCTTCCCCTCCTTCAGGCCATAGTAGGTTGCTATGGTTTTCCCTTCTTAATTCATCCTGCATACCACCTCAAGATATAGATATATCTTGCTGAAGCAGTCTTGGAGGAGGATGACATCTACTTTTAAACCTTTCTTGACTCCCTGTGATTTCAAATCTTGTAACCTGATAATCTTGATCAGAGATGGGATAAATAGATGTGTTCTGGTATACCTAAAAATACTAAACTTCTAAACTACTGAAATTTGAACAGTAGATTTACTAAATTTGTATTTATAAAGTAAGAAATAGGAGTTCTTAAATGCTTTCCAAAGAATAAAGTAATAGAAACTTGGAGCAGTGACAATTGTTTGAAAATCATTTTTCAAATTTAAAAAATCTTTACCAATTGTCAAAACAACGAATACTTATGATATGTGCCAGGTATTGTTTTAAATTCTGGATATATATTAGTGAGCATTGCTTCTGAGGAGCTTACAGTATAGAAGACTGAAAGACATTAGTTCAACAATCATGTGAGTAAATGCAAATTACAATTGAGATATGTAACATCAGTATGTGAAAGATATACACGGGGGAATTTGATGTAGTCAGGGAGATCAGACAAGTCTTAGAACAAGTAATGACTTAGGCGAGGAATATAACATGGCAGAAACTAAATAATACCTTGGGTTTGGGAGTGGGAGGTGAGAGTAAAGCATCCCAGACAGAAAGAAGGAAAAGCAGGCACAAAGGCCCTGTGGTAATCAGAATGGGAAGTTGGAGGAACCATAAAAAGTTGACTATAGCTGGAGCACAAAGAGTGACATAAACTGTGTTATAAAAAAGGCTGGAGAAGAAATCTGGAGCTTATCTCAATGAAGATTCAGTTCTAGGTAACAGAAACCACTTTAGTAGCTTAAAAACAAGGCACTTGTGAAATAGGCTTTAGCCAATTGCCATAATTTCTGGAAGGCAGGGGAGCCAAACCTGAATGTCACACAGTAAAGAGAGACCCAGCAAAGGGGAAATTTCATAGAAAAATCTCGTGGTTTTCACCACTGATTACCTAATATTCAACTAGCCAGGGCCTAGACATCAAACCCTCTGGTATAGCTGGTCTATCCCCTTGTATAGCAGAAGAACTGTGCAAACTTACAACATTCCAGTGCCCTTCCAAATACCCCAAGGAAAGATGTGCTTGGTGGAAGCCAACCACGTATCCTACAAACCAGTACCACAAGGACACGGGAAGTGTTGGTTAGGAATTCTACCTACCTTAGGAAGTCAGGATTGACAAAAGGAAAAATAATTACAAATGCAAAGAGAGGAGGTTTCAAAAGGCTTAGGTGTTTTAACAAAATGACAGATATCAGAGAGATGAAGTCTGCCTGGAGATATATATCTGTGAATCATTGATGTTGTCATTATAATTAAAGCTGAGAACGTGGATAAGGCTATAAGGTGAGATCGCAGATGGGAGATGGGAGAATACCCTTTCTGTAGACATTTGACAAGCACCGTGTTAGGTGCTGTGAGTCACTAGTTCATAGTCAAGCTGGAGATACTGGTTCCAAGTAGATAATTATGACATACTATAGCAAAGCTACAATCAAGTCTTGTATAGAACACTGTAGAATAATGGAGAGCAATGGCTCAGGCAAAGAACACTCACATAAGGAAGGAAATGCAAGAGAAACAAAATATCTGTCTTTTCTTGTTTATTTTTCCAACGGCCAACTGGAGATCAGCCTTGGGTTCTTGATTTTGCACTTGACTCCCAGCATTATTACCTCTTTTCTTCCTTGCTTCTCGTTTATTTGTTCTTTTTCCTGCATTCGCCATCAAGATCAACTATCCAAGTGATTCTGCAAGTCACAGTGAGCGTCCCTTCCTCACTCCTCACATCCCATCAATCAACACGGATTTTAAATTCCATCATAGAAGTATTTCCCAAATTTGACATCTCCCCTAAGGAACCAAATCTCTCCTTCCTCTAATGAAGGGTCCACCAGCTTTTTTTCTTTAAAGGACCAAACAGTAACTAGGTTCAGCATTGTGAACCATAGGTTCTTGCCATAAGTACTCAACTCTGTGGCTGTATTATGAAAGCAGGCACAACAACCTATAAACAAATGTGTGTGGTGGTGTTCAATAAAGCTGTTTTTTCAAGTCCACTGACTCCTGATGACTCTAGAAAGAACATGAGTCATTGTCCTAAAAACAAATCAACTTACTACATGTCTTTGTTGTTCCCCATTTCCTGCAGAAGAAAATATATATGCCTTTGCCTCTTGAAAAGAGCCTTATGATTTTCCCTAAACAATTATCTGCTTCCTTCTCACTGTCTCCTTCTATCTTCTAAAAAGATAGTTATATCTATCACTTGTATGTTTCTGAGCCTTCGTGCATGCTGTTTCTCCCTTCTTCTTGTTTTCCTGGCAAATCCTACTCATATTTCTACACCCCGTTCAAATGTGAGTACTATCTGTCTTAGCAGCACTCTCCATTATTCTTCTCCAGGATTCTATACCAAGCTCTGTTGTAGCTTTGTTATACTACGTTGTGATTATCTGCTTGAAAGAGATTTCTCACACTTGACTGAGCTGTTGATTCACAGCACTTAATTCAATGCTTGTCAAATGTCTACAGAAAGAATAAATGATAAATATAAAACATTAAGTGAAAGAATGAGTGAGAGAATGGTCAGAAAGGGGAGGAAAAGTGCATTTTTAAAAATTGGGTAATATAAAATAAGTGGAGGAGAGAGATTTTATTCTCACAAGTGCTCTATAAGGCTAACTATAATAAGCCAACTTTCTAAAGTATAATAAGCCCAGTTTCCAAGCTTAAATAATAAAATAAACATGTAGAGAAATAGGGCAATTTCTCCCATTTCAGGAATTGAGAATAGTGCCCAAATTCTGGAATCCTACAGTGTTTATTTCCCTCTGCCCACTTTGGTGCACAGCTTTAATTCTGCCTAGGACAGTTCTATTTTAAAAGAAGTGTTGTTGAGGCAACAGAGCCTTAAATCATAGAAAGAAATCTGGAGTGTTGAAAATTCTAGCATTATGGATAAGACAATTTGCAAAGAAGGGTCCATACCCAGACTTCCCTTGAAATCATCTCAAGTAGATAATTCTGAGTGAGCTGTGCTTGGTGCTGCCTTTGTGAAGGATTATGTGAGACTATCATTCATTCCCTCCTTCTCTGGTAAGCAGCAAACCCTAACCTGGCTCTAAGTGAGGGAGCCTTGACAGTTGAAGAGAACACATGCAACAAGCCAGAACACCTTAATGTTCAAGAACAATGAGAAGATGTATTTGGTTTTGGGCCATCAGGCTCATCTCCATAAGCCTCGGGCACCCCCATGTCTTCTGGGTCTGCCACCATGCCACAGTTATCAGTACTGTAGAAATACTTGGAAAGAAGATGGAAGAGAAACTGGGAATTGAACACTATATTATCACATGGTAATGTGTCTGCACAATTTAAATCAAATGCCTCTGGGCCTAGACCTCTAGGGCAACATATCTTTCAGTGCATCTGTTTTTGGACTATCTCTTCTCTCATATAAAATACAGCGAGTTATTGGACACTATCAGGGGCCCATTCAGATCCCCTTCAGAGGGCCTGTATGGTTCTTCCAGCCAGTGGTTGTCCAGATCTGCTGCTAAGGGCTCATAGCTCCCCTCTTCTCCAGAAGATTGCCCCCATCTGAGCAGGAGCCACTTTGCAGGGGAGATTATATGCATGACTTCCTTGCCCTCTTGCCTCAAGTGTGGCCAATGCTGAGTGCAGCTGACACTCCATAGCTCCCAGTGGGATCAGGCTGAAGGCAGACTCGACGTTAGACTCCTTGCTCAGTTCCCTTCCCTGACCCGTCCCGCCTCCTTCACTCCGTTTCCCCTGAGGATCCTTCTCTAATGAATCACATGTACCTGAATCTGTGTCTTAGCCTCCTTCACTTCTAGAACTCCAGACCCAGGAGAGCTGTGGGTAAAGTGGGGAATCCCATGAGAGAAAGTGGAAGAGCAGGGATCCTAAGGAGAACCTAGCCAATAGAAAAATGTATGAGGAACTGCAGGTATCATAAGAAATGAAATCATTTATGTCTTTAAACACATTTATCAATGTTAAATACCATTAAGTGCTCAATATTTGGACTTTAAATTGGATTTCTAGGGGTGCTTGGGTGGCTTAGTTAAGCATCTGCCTTTGGGGTCACGATCTGGGGGTCCTGGGATGGAGTCCCACATCCGAATCCCTGATCATCCTGGAACCTGCTTCTCCCTTTCCCCATCTGCCTACTACTTCCCCTGCTTGTGCTTTCTCTCTGTGTCAAATAAATAAATAAAATCTTTAAAAAAAAACCATTGGATTTCTAAAATTATTATATCAAAATGCAGCAGACACACGCAACTAAAGGAATCACAAGGATTTAGAATATTCTGCAACTCTTTCTTCTTTCCTTTTTTTTCCCCCCCCTCTCATTTTAAAACTTTCAATAGCCTGAGCACTGGCTACTTCCCAAAGAAACAGAATCTCCTCGACTCAATTTCATCCTCCCAAGAGATTTAAAGCACTCAATTTATCTGGCTTCTTATTAAATTATAAAATCTTATAGTCATGAGATAATTTTTGAAGGACCTGGTTTATCTTTTTGCAGCAGAAGAGTCCCTGCACGTAAAGAGAGAAACCATTTCAGTCCAAACTATGGATCTACCCCGGACTAATGGAGTTTCTTTGTTCCTCCACAAAACCTTTCACCCTCAGACCAGCTGCTAAAGTTGATCGCCACCGATGACTCTTTCACAGTGAATCTGAAGAGCGATTCTGACTCCATATGTCGGAATCCAACTTTCTTCAACTTTACACACAAGATCAGAGCTCCACATCTTAATGGCCATATAACTCCATAAAGAATTATCCTTGATTTCTCTGATAGATCATCGCTGCAGAAGGAACTAAAAAAGGCTCCATGAAAGCATTCCACCTGTGTTGCTGGCAGATGACTTGTAAATGTCGCACAGATACGGGCCCTACTACTGGCTCATAGAAGACGCATTAAATAAATGGCTGAACATCTGCTGGTAAATACACAGCAAACAAAAAATGCAGTCCCGTGCCAAACATGTGCACAGTGTGGGCCTCATCTCTGCTCATAAACCAAGCAATGTGTTCTGCTAATCATTAGCAGAGTTATTGATTTTAGATGTGTATCACACAGCTATAATTTTGTCAGAGAGTAGACCACATAAGTTGTTCTTTTTCTGGTTGTTTCATTTTGTCTTATTCCAAGAGTCCGTAAATTGACGACCGGGACAAAAATTATAATTGACATCATCTGTGGGAAATATTTCATAAAACAACAGGCCCAGATGTAGGATTAAAGCCATGTGGTAGTAAAATACCCCACTGAAAAAGGGCCAGGTTCCATGATTTCTTACGAAAACAGATGTGCTCTTACTCCCCTCTGCTTGTTTTTCAATGCTTTTCTTTTTCTTTCTTTCTTTCTTTTTTTTTTTTACTCCAAATAATTCCTCACCCCCCAAACTTTTTTTCCCCTCTCTCTTTGCGATTGCACTGGAGAGAGAGTTCATAAATGGATTACAGATGCAGGGTTGTACTTCAAGATCCCAACTGTCACAGTCTCTGAAATCAAATAAATGAAACATTTGGGGAAATTATATTGAACTACGGTAAAGGTAATGAACATCATGCAAACATGTCTGCTTATCATTTACCTAGCATCTTTGGGCATGAACATACGATCTGTTGGACAATGCAAACTACAGACTGGGGAGTGGGACGTATGTCCTAGATGCAGCTAGAGGGATGACTCCTTCTGAATGCCTCCTGTTCCCACGGGGAAGTCTTCACCTCTGGGGTTGAGATGAGCTGGTGGAAGGCTTCATGTGTACTTTCTATCTTCCTTGAGGTGAGATTTCTGGATAAAGAGAGGGTGCAGAAAAATAAGAACCCATCACCTCTGAGCCTCTACTGGTTCAAGTGCCTTTTAGCTACATTCTTGCTGGACAGTTTCCCCTTTGGAAATGTCAGGAACCACAGGAGTGGCATCCGGTGGCATAAACACAGGCTATATTGTTTGAAGGCTCATCTGTAAGTGCTGTGGGGAACTGGACACAACCAAGTTTCTGCCACATAGACCTCGGTGTCATATGGAATCCATCACAGTATCACTGATTATAATTAATTAACTCAGCATTCATACTGCATCTCAGCCTTGACCTCTAGTAAGGGGCCAAGATGGCGTAGTGTTAGGAGGCCATAATACAGTGTAGAGGAAACTATATTTCCATCATCATTGCTAAGATCTCAACAGAATATCTATACTTTCCAGCTCTCCCCTTTCAGCCCCTCAAATACTGAAGCAAACAAAAAGTACATAAAGTTGTTTTGGACCAAGAGAGACTGAGTCCAATTTTCCTGTATTATTTCTTTAATCTATTTTCTTGGGGTTGAACGAAGACTAGAATTCAAAGTACCAGCTGGACTCAAGAAGACCAGAGCTGAATAATAACTCAAGATCATTTTTAGCATCTTCTCTTCTTTTTTTTTTTTTAAAGATTTATTTATTTATTTATTTGACAGACAGAGATCATAAGTAGGCAGAGAGGTAGGCAGAGAGAGAGGAGGAAGCAGGCTCCCTGTGGAGCAGAGAGCCTGATGTGGGGCTCGATCCCAGAACCCTGGGATCATGACCTCAGCCAAAGGCAGAGGCTTCAACCCACTGAGCCACCCAGGCGCCCCTTAACATCTTCTCTTCTGTCAGTTCCTATCACACCCAACTCAGTACTACAGTAGTGCTTGGGTTTTAAGTATTTTGGGTGAAATGTTGCTGGACATCTCTGAGTTTGTGCTGAAAGTGAATTTTTTAATTTCTTGATTTCATGGTGATATGATATGTATAATATTAAAAGGGCAGTTTTAGGCCATTCTGTTCATTTTAAAGTATGCATTTCAGTGACATTAATTATATATACTCATAACGTTGTACAAGCCCATCACCACCATCTAAAACTTTGCCACCATCTCAAACAGAAACTCTACCCATGAAAGCATAACTCCCCAATTCCCTTTTCATCTTTTAGTGATCTTCAGTCTACTTTCTGCCTCTATGAATTTGTCTATTCTAGATATTTCATGTAAATGAATTTTTTTCTGGCTTGTTTCACTTAACATCATTCACCCAAAGTTGTAGCCTGTATCAGAGTTTCCGTTCTTCTTACGTCAAATTATACTCCATTATAGACACACTACATTTTTTTATTTGTTCATCTGCTGATGAACACCTGAACTATCTTTTGCCCATCTTGAATAATGCTTCAACAAACATTGGCACACAGGTATGTTTCAGTTCCTGTTTTCAATTCTTGTAGATAGAAGTGAAATTGTTGGATTATATGGTAATTCTATGTTTAACTTTTGGAAGAACTGCCAAAGTGTTTTCCACAGCAGCTGCACCATTTTATGTTCCCACCATCAGGGTATAAGTTTCCAAATTTCTCCGCATCTTTGCCAACATTTGTTATTTCCCCCCAATTTTTATAACCTTCCTACTAGGTGTGAAGTGGTATCGCATTATAGTTTTTATTTGTGTTTCCCTAATGAGTAGTGATGTTGTGCATCTTCTCATGTTTGTTGGCTATTTGTATATATTCTTTGGCGATATGGCTATCCAAGCCCTTTGTTCACTTTTTAATTGAGTTGTCTTTTTTTGAGTTGTAGGAGTTATTCATTTATTATAGATATGAAGCCCTTTTCAAGTATATAATTTGCAAATATTTTCTCTCATTCCTTAGAACCTGTTTTTACTTTCTTCACAATATCCTTTGATTTACAGAATTTTTAAACTTTGATGAAGTCCAATTTATTTATTTTTCTTTTGGAGATCATATATAAGAACTTATTGCCAAATCCAAGGCCATCAAGACTTAGTTGTGTTTTCCTTTAAGAGTTTTATGACTATGGCCCTTACTTATAGGTTGCTGATCTATTTTGAGTTAATTTTTGTATATGGTGTAAAGTAAGAGTCAGACTTCTTTTTTTTTTTTTTTTTTTTTTTTTTTTTTGGCAAGTGAATATCCAGGTGTCTCTTGATAGTACATTTTGATTGAGGTCTTAGATCAGGATCTGGAGATCAAATTTATCAAGGATTAAAGTTTCTGTGTCTCTAAGGAATTCTAAATTCACTAACTGGGCTGTATTGACAGACCTACTTTCAATGCAAAATTTTTTAATTCTGCATCTACTCTATTCAAACATGCAGTTTTACTTATTTTCTCTCAAAAGATTACTGGAAAACTTTGTAGTTATTGAACAACATCCACAAAGTGTCTCTGTAATCACAAACTGAGGAGTTAGAAAATGAAAAAAAAAATTTATAAGGAAGGGAGAAAATCACCTATTACTGATTTTACAAGGACATGATCATCTCTATGGGCCCCCAGCTGGGACCTCTGTAGCAGAGCAGGAGAGACTGGAGAGAAGTTCTAGTGGAGAAAGCCCTCCCATGTGTTGACAGGCTCCAATTCTTATTTCATGAGGAAAGTATATAAAATTGGACCTGACTTGAACAGCTGAAAACTTGACCTGTTGAGTAGAAGAACAGCTAAGTGAGCAGATAGCTGAGCACATAAACCACTGAGTCCGTACTAATGAACAATTTAGGAGGAAAATTACAGCTTTGAGTGGGAGGATGGAGAGAGGAATCTCACTTGACCTGACAGGAAGATGAAGAGAAAAGCCATATCTCAGTGAAATCATTCATACCATGTCTGTATTTCTGATGTAGCCCCAAAGCATTGAATCAAGAAACTGAGGCAGGAACCACATGGGTTAGAAAAATGGTCTCCCGGGATCATTCCAGGAAATATGGGCTGTGAAATCTTGAATGGCAAGATTCACCCGAACCCTATCTGATGTTGGAATTGGGCCTTCCCGGCAGCTGGCTCAAAATCACAAGTGTTTGAGCCTGAACGTGAAGGGAGCCAGGTCTGGTAGTCCTGCTGGGCTGGGATATCAGAAACACACAAAATAGGGTGCAGCCCTGATAGAAAAAAGGCCAGAAGCACTTTGCTCCCTGCAGTCATAGTAACTTCTTATCCCATGTCTTTGTGGAAAGAGAAATCAGGTAAGAGCTTTTATTTATAAAGTAGTCTGACATTACATTTATAACTTCTGTTTTCCTCGAGTTAGGGACTTCAAAATCACGTAACAAGAGTATAAAAACAGGATGAAGAATTAAACTACCACAAAATTTGGTGGCTATTTATTTCATGATAAATGCCACAGAAAGAACAGTTTCAAATCCTGCGGTCTCTTGGTTATCCCACATAGTGAATTATTATGTCAGTCTTATAGCAAAAAAATAGTTTGAAGAAACAAAGAATCAAGGTATCCCATGATGTGATTCCCTTAGATGAAGAAGATGAGTCTGATGTCCTGGGATGTATTCTTCCAGTCCACTCTGTATCTGAACCAGGACAACCAAGGCAGTAGCTTTTTGGGAAAAATTAGAAGTGTTAGGAATATAAAGAGGAGTTGATAGAGTTGTCAGAAAGAGAAAGAGTTTCAGGCCAAGAAGTGACTAAACTAGTGTCTTTGCATCCAACCTTAATGTTCCACTTACTTAGATTAGACCCTTCTAGAAGTTTCCTCATCAGCTTCAGATTTGCACTAAGGGATTAGTGGATAAAGAGATACAGAAGAAAAAACTGATCACTTGTGAAAGCTGAAGAGTGTTATGTTTGTCATAAACTTTTAGAAGTAAATAAAAGTATATTTTTACTTGCAGTGCTCAGGGAGCTACATTTTATGAGGCCATCTGATGAAATACATTCATATTTCATTTCACATCTACAGGAACAAATTATCTTAAATACTTTTTTTGTGTGCTAGTGGGGCTTCATTCTTCCAAGGAATACAGGCCCTCATTTAAAAACCAAATGGCAAATTAAAAAAAAAAAAATGTGAAACAAGCAGGGTTACTTTTGTGTTTGCTCTTTCAAAATGTTATGGGAAGTGACCTCAGAGCAAACATTTTTATTTTCTTTTCACCAACAGCTAAGATGATAAATATGGTTGTAAGAATTGTTGAGCCCTGAGTCATAACTCCTTTGTCTCAGACTCTCCTTGTTCACACACCCAACAGAAGAAGACAAGATTTACTTTTCCGAAATACTGTTTTCATTTTAGTATTTCCTACTTCAGAACTCTTAATTACCTCCCTAGTGGTCACTGGAGAATGGTGTTGAATAGAATTTCAGTCATAAAAGAGATCTTTAATTATACCTAATCCAGTGTCCCTTGCCTTCAACAAAAAGGAGAAACCTATGTCCAGAGCGACTCCATGAAGTACGACAGGTCACACAGTTAGCTTCTGAAGGATCTGTGCCCACAGTTGGCTCTGGCTTCCATTCCCATGGTCTTGGTGGAACAGCCCACAAATAGCCTCTTCGAGGTACTATCTCCTCTAAACTGCCTTCTCACAACTCTTCAAATGCCCTGCAGGCCTGGGATATATCATTTCCTTTCTCTATTTAAGATTAGGCTACATTTTTTTTAGGAATTCTTCCTCAACAACAACAGTCTCAGAAACAAACAATATTAGTTATACTCATTTGTCATTTTTCCCTATCTACTTTTATCTATATTTAAAAGCTTCTGATAAACAGAACACACTCCACTCAACTTTCAGGAGTGATAACCTTTTTCTTCTGTGTCTCTTTATCCACTAAGCACTCTATCATGTTACTTGAACATTTACTATACACTTGTGTTTGCCACACGACACAAATGGATGGATTATGTTACGGGTTTCTGGTGCTGTGGGTACATAAGAAGTCTCAAAATTCTGTAAAATGTGAAGTTGTAATATAGACAATACCACTCTATCTCCTGGGCTAAAATTAAGATCATTATATATTATATAATAGCTGTTGGAATTTTGGAATAAAAAGTTGAGATGGGTAGAAGTAAGGAGTGTTTTCAAGGGAAAGGATCCTAGATTGAAAGGTTAAGAGACTGAGGCAAGATCAAATTTGTCAGGTAGCATAGCTGAAATAGAAACCCAAGGCTCTTGGGTCTTTCTATTTGTTCTCCCTGATCTTCCAAACTTTTTTTTTTTTTAATCATGTCTGCATTTTTTTTTTTTTAACTGAAGTGTAGACGCAAAACATTACATGAGTTTCAGGCATACCTGATACTGATTCGACAAGTCTGTGTTTTATGCTGTGCTCACCCCAAGTGTAGCTGCCCTACATGACCGTGGGACACTATTACATTACCACTGACTACATTCCTTGTGCTGTGCCTTTTATTATTAAATGACTTATTCATTTCATAACCGGAAGCCTGTGTCTCCCATTTCCCTTCACCCGTTTTGCCCATCCCCCATCCCCTTCTCCTCTGGCAGCCATCAGTTTGTTCTCTGGAATTACAGGTTTGTTTCTGCTCTTTGTTTATTCATTTGTTTTTTTAGATTCCACGTACAAGTGAAATCATATGGTACCAAACTTACTTTTATAAGTTATTCTTTCACAGAATTAGGGTCAGAGTATCCTTTTGAACCCCAGTGTTTATGTGGCAACGGTTCACTCTCACTATGTGTTCTGTTGATACCTCTCCAGTGTCCTCTATTTGAACTGAAGCTGTACACACAGATTCCAAATGAATGGGGATTTCACTAGTTTCATTGGTTTGGCCAAAGTTCTTAGCACCAGTCTTGCTCTTAAATCTGGCATTATGATTCAGTTCCTATAGTTACCTAAGATGAAAATCTCATCGTTACCTAAGATGAAAATCAGATGGACACATAGTACATATTTTCAGCAGACCATTTATATGAACACAAGCCAACGTACACATTAAAATCTCTTTATAAGTTGTCCATTGCTTTATTCAGCAAAGTGGCTTCATCTTTGGTTTTGAAAAAAAGAGAATAGATTTTACAGGAGAATAATATATGTTGGTGACCAAATGAATTCTACAGAAGAGAGAACTGGGGAAGTGACAAGCCTGTAAAATGGTTTTTAAAATGAGTCTTATCAAAGGAAAAACATAATAGCACATTCTTCATCAGGAAAATGGTAGAATGGATAGAGGAATTCATTGGAGGGTGTTTTGACAAAAGCAAATAATTCAGCTCTTCAGTGGATTATATATATTTATAATTTCTCCCTAACTATAAAAATTAGGGCTGCTTCAGCAAGCTAATCTGAACACGGTTTCCTCAAGGTTTAGCTGAGAATGGTTTACTAATGTTTCTCCTATGATCCATGTGATCTTCACATGACTAAGTTATTCAGTGATTGCATGGGAACCAGCTGAACCTTGAGGGAAACAGCCTAGATATGTTATATAGTGAAGATTTATCAGGGTATTAACTAATATGCTTTCCTCACTTCCTGTTCGCTTAGCCAGCGGCAACCTGAGCTGCAGAACATTACCTTCAGTTGCCCCAAAGAGAACCAAAGGAAAAGGAAAACAAACAAACAAACAAACACACAATCTCTTGGTAGATCAATCAAGTTCCTAGCAGCAAATGTATATTTGTAGAGTTACAGTGGAACTAACTCAGAAGTATGGGTAGGGCTAAGGAGACCAACAAGGAATGTGAAAGCACCAGAAACTGTAAGAAGTCTGAATGAGCCCTAGGCGTGTCACTTTGCAGGAGTAAGTGGGGATACAGGTACGGAAGGTGTGGTGGCCATGGGTAGAGGAATGGAGTCATGGCCAGAATTATATCCTGGCAAGGAGTAAGCAAGGAAGATATTTCCCCTAACACCTTTCTCTTATGAACTTCCAGTCTTTTACAGGTGCATTCCATGGCTAAACCCAGTGGAAAGCAGGAGGGTATTGGGAGCACAGTTGTTGCAATTTGTAGAGGACAACAGTCTAGGACAAAGACGGGAAAAGGTAATTTTTCAGGAGTGGCAAATGGAGAATAAACAGCATACCTAGCTTTTAGGTTCTACAAATTCTTTTTTTTTTTTTTTAAAGATTTTATTTATTTATTTGACAAAGAGAGAAAGAGAGCGAAAACAGAGGTAGCCGCAAGGGGAGAGAGAGAAGCAGGCTCCTCTTTGAGCAGGGAGTCGGATGTGGGACCTGATCCCAGGACCCTGGGGTCCTGACCCAAGCTGAAGGCAGACACTAAACTGACTGAGCCACTCAGGTGCCCCAGGTTCTACAAATTCTAAAAATGTAATTCTAAAAACAGAACAGACATACTTTTCCCTATTCCTCCCTCAAGTACAGTTTTAAAGCCTGGACATATTATTACACACACACACACACACACACACACACACACACTCCAACAGGCTGAAGTATGAAAGTAAACTAGGGAACCCAGGACACAATAAATTACAAATTTTCTTCGTCAAGCTCTTTTATATAGTCTTTACTTATCAGTAACCAAGGAAGCAAGGCAAACACATAACATGTTGGGTAACTGGCTTGTTGGTAAGTCTAAATTTACTGGAAAATAAAATTAAATTTTTTTTTCTCCCAGTCTCTAAAGTGTAACAATCAGCATCTTGAACACATCCCATACCTTTCTGGTCAAGATAAGGAATTGAAAAAATCCATTCTAATTTAATTTAAAACTTTGGCCTCATGTTTTACTTACATCTTTCTACCCTTCCAGGATGGTAGAGCTTTTGGAGTGAACAGATACTGTGGTCTATATTTCTTTTTTTTTTTTTTTAATTTATTTATTTGACAGAAAGAGACACAGCGAGAGAAGGAACACAAGCAGGGGGAGTGGGAGAAGGAGAAGCAGGCTTGCCGAGGAGGGAGCCCGATGTGGGGCTCAATCTCAGGACCCTGGGATCATGACCTGAGCCAAAGGCAGATGCTTAATGACTAAAACCACCCAGGTGCCCCTGTGGTCTATATTTCTACTTCTCTTCCTAATCCACCACTGTGCAGCAAGGGAGAGAGTAGTCCAACTTCATTTCATTCTTTTTCCCCCTCTCCCATCTTGGAACAATCTCTCCAGTGAGGGAGATAAAAGACAACATATACCTAGAGAATCGTAGCCATGCCTGACTTTCCACCTCTGCAGGTGAACAACACCACTATCTAACTCTAGAGATCAGAGTGGATATCTCTTAGCTGTGTTGGTAGCTTCCTTGGTAATCTTATGGTTTATGCCTCGCCCTCACCTATTATGTTCCACACAGAGTCATAAGAGCTATAGGTTCTTATGGTTTGTGGAGTGGGGGAGGCCTCTTCTCAGGCACAACACACACGATTATTCCTCATTCCTCTGTTTATAGCTAACTACACAAGACTTTAACTTTTCAGAGATCTAAAAACGAGGCACAAGCACACTTCTCTGTGTTCATGTACTCCTGAAAACTGGCAGGGCATTCATGCCAACTGTCCTCATTTTTTCCTAGTTTAACTCATTCTAATGGCAATACCAGAATATACCAGTATAGGAAATCCAGTATTGGAAATCAGTGTGAGGAGAGGAAGGCCAGTTAACGAAGATGTGTTCTATTTCTAGAGTGATTCTTTTGAAACCCTCTCTTAATTGGTTTGATGGAATGTGGCAAAAAAAACTGTATTCTTGCATAAACATTGACCTCCTTGCAACTCTAACACTTCCATCTCCCTTCTTCAGTAGGAGGAATGCCGAGGAAGGAGAAGGAGATTGGAGAGAAAGGAATGAAGAGAAAGGATACGGGGTAAAAGTTGGGATAGCAGGGCAGATTCATCTGCTTCTTACTAAGATCTAAGGAACATATCCAGTGTCAATTATTGGTGAATCTTTTTAGAAAGTGAAATATTTAATGGCTCTCTCATTTCAGCTTTGGGACTAGGTACCATTTCATTCTACAGGGAAAGTTACTTTTAACTCCTTTTCATGTTAAGTGCATCCAAGTTTTAAAAGTAGAAAAGATGATTGTATACTCCTACTCCATTACTCCTCCCTCCAATTTATGACCTCTTTCCAACCCAAGAAGACCTCAACTCTCTTAATCTGTAATATCACACTATGTTCTGAATTGCCTTTGTGCATTGATTTTGGAGCTGATCTGTCATATATTGCTTAAAGGTCAAAGTTTTTTTGCCAATTGTGAATGATGTCAGATGACTTCACAGGGACCTTAACTTAAAAAGTATGTTTCTTTGAGTGAATGGATAGGAGTCAACTCAGTCTTAAATAAAGACCTTACTAAAAAAGGGTAAGAAAAGAGTGTTTAAATTGATATCTTTCTTTGGTTTTAATTTTTCTTCTCTTTCTTTTTCTTTTTTTTTTTTTTTTCTGGCTATTTTCTCTTCAGATATTTCTTCTGTCATATTTTCCTTTTTCCTCTCCTTGTAGGACTCTAATTATATTGTCAAAACTAGAAGAAAGAAGAGAATTGTTTGTTATAACTCACAAGTCTTTTATGTTCTTCTTCTCCATTTTTGATTTTATGTTTTCTTGAATATATTAATTTTAGTTATTTTTAAATCCCTGTCAGTTAATGGTAATTTCTAAATCCTCTCTGAATTTGTTTATATCGTTGGTTTTTTCTTCCTTTCTTCTTTTTTTTGGTCACAATTTTTTTTTATTAATTTCTTTTCTGCGTAACAGAATTCATTGTTTATGCACCACACCCAGTGTTCCATGCCATACGTGCCCTCCATAATACCCACCACCTGGCTCCCCCAACCTCGCACCCCCAGCCCCTCAAAAATTTAGAGGAAAAGGTGAATAATATGAAAGCAAAGAGGGAGTATTTTATAAGTATCAGAATCCAAAAGAATTTAAATTCTAGTTTGATATGTCAAAGCTTGAAGTGCACATATTCATGAAAAAATTCAGTTTCAAGAGGCTCAAAGACAAAACCAACAAGCAAACAACGCAACAAATTATGACAAAACAAAGTGATAATCAAGGTAAGAATAGAAATCAGTTATTCAGTTATATGTAATGTGTATATATACACACATGTATATATATATATATATATATATATATATAAGCATTGTGTGTGTGTGTGTATACATACATAAAACCAAATACTGACTAAACAAAACTCACAAATCAAAAGTTGTTTGTCTAGAAAGATGAGGAAAATTGATAAACTTCTAAAAAAGACTGATTATGAGAGAGAAGGTAAGAGAAGGAACAGAAATTATTAATATCAGAACTAAAAAGAGGGACATCATTACAGGTCTTTCAGGCAACAGAAACATAATTATAAGTATATAAACAATTTTAGGCCAATAAAATTCACAATCAAGATGAAGTAGGCAAATTCCTTGAAGAACAAAAATTACTAGAACTTGCACAATAAAAAAGGAAAAACAACCCTGAGTGTGCCTATAACTCTTTAAAAAGTAGAATTTGTTGTCCAAAACAAAAGAAACTTCAGGCCCAGGTGGATTGACTGGTAAACTTTTCCAAACATTTAGGGAAGAAATCATATAACTCTTTTACAGATGCTATCAGAAAAAAGGAAAGAAAATGAGAAAATACTTCCCAACGCATTTTGAGAGGTCAGCATAATCTTGATACTAACACCTGGCAAAGACATTACAAGAAAAAAATTACAGATCAGTCTTTCATAAACATGGCTAGATCGGATTATCATAGACGCAAATATTAGCACATCAAATCCGGTTGTAGAGAGGTATCACATGGCATTTAAAATCTGCTTATCATGCTGTAGTTTGACATTCAGAAATCAAACTATTTTATTGCCATATTAACAGAAAAAGGGGGGGAATCATTTTATCATCCCTATGGATGCAGCAAAAAGCAGGTGTAAGATTGTCATAAATATTAATAGCTTCTTAAAATCTAGGAATGGAGGAGAATTTCCTTAATGTGACGAAAGATATTCACAGAAAACCCACAGTAAACATGGGTGAAATATTTAAAGCATTCTCTCTACTTTAGGGGACAAAGAAAACAACCATGATTTTCAACTCTGTGATGCTTAGAGTATCCAATGAAATAAGGTACTTAGATAGATAGAAAGAAAGAAAGAAAGAAAGGGAAATACACACATAATATTATTTATTAAAGAAATATTTGTGTATATAAAATGTGAAATTATTTATTATAAATTATTAGATTAACAAATTTAGCAAGGTCACTGGCTATAAGACCATTATGCAAAAATAATTGTATTTCTATACCAGCAACTAAAAATAGAAAATGAATTTTTAAAAGACACCATTTATAACACCAAAAATGCTAAATTTCTAGGAATAAATCTGATGAAAGGTGAACATGAGATTTGCACTAAAAGCTATAAAATGTTGAGAGAAATTAAAGAACCTCTAAATAAGTGAAGGAATATACAGATAAATTATGTGACTCAGTATCATAAACATGTAAGTTCTCTCCAAATTATCTAGAAATTCAGTATAATCCAGAAAAAAATCAGGATTTTTTTTTTAGTGGCAATTAAAAAGCCAAGTGTAAAATTCATGTGGAAATACAAAATGAACTGGAATATGTAAGATAATATTGAAGAACAGCAAAACTGAAGGATTTACTCCACCAGATATTTATACTTATTATACCCAGAAACAGACCCACCTATATATTGTCACTCAGTTAAGTCAAAGATGGCATTACAGTGCTGCTGATAAAAATGCTCTTTTCAGTAATGGTGCTGGATCAATAGTCTATCATATGGGAAAAAAAATCTTGACTTCAACTTCATATCCTACACACAAATCAATTCTGGGTTGATTATAAAAGTAAATATAAAAGGTAAAATTAGTAACCTCTTTAGAAGAAAACAGGAGAACAAGTTCCTGATTTTGGTATGGGCAAATTTTTTTTCAAGGGGACAATAAAGCACTTACCATAAAAGAAATCATTGAAACTAGTCTACTAAAAAGAAAGATCTTCTATTTATCAAAACTCAAAAAACAAGCTAGAGATAGGTAGAGGACACTTCAAAGTATATATTTTATAAATGTTTAGATCCAGAATATATGAAATATTCCTATATGTCAGTAAGAAAAAAAGCAGGCAATGCATTCAGAAAATAGGCAAAAAAAAAAAAAGACAAAAAAAAAAAAAAACAAACCCTGAACACATATTTCATAAAATAAATTTTCTAAATGGTCAATAAACACGTGAAAAAATATTCAACATCATTAGTCATAAGACAAATGGCAATTGAGTTTACCATGTACCCACCAGCATGATAAAGTGAAAAAGACAGAAGATATTAAAGTGTAGATATGGAGAGACTGGACTTTGGTTCATTGCACATGGGTATAAATTGCACAGCCATCTTGGAAAACTATTCTTCAGTGCTTAATTAAATATGAATATATGTATACCTTACAACCTGGCAATTTCACTTCTAGTGAATTCTAAAGAATTTCCCTTCTTTTTAGTATACTTATATACTAAAAAAGAAGTATGTGTACACACACACACACATATTTATTTATATATATAAATAAAATAAACAGAATAAATAAATCCGGAAGCATAGTTAAAGCAACTAAGTACAATAGAACTTGTACTTCTGCTTCCATTTATAAAATTAAATAAAAAAAAAATAACCCTCATCTCCTTTGTTCAATGAAGGTAGTTGTTAATCTTTGGGAAGAAGAATGGTCATGGTGACTAGAAGGAAGAACCAGGTGGGCTCATGTGGTTCTGGTTTCTTGATCCACCTGATGGTTATATAAGAGTGCCTATAACATTTCATTAATCTGTACATCAGAGTGATAGGTAGGGGTCCAAATGTATAAAGTTTGCTTAAGGATTTTGGTTTTAACCCTGAGAGCCCTGGGGAGCAAATAAAGACCCTGGAGAAGGCCGTGTGGTGTAATCTGATTTGCATTTCAGATAAATTCTTCTCTTCCTCTGAATGGGATAGGGCTGAGAGCAGATGGGCTAAACTAGCGTGTCGATGGTAGGAATGGAGAGAGATTGAAAGATTTGTTATCTATTTGGAAGGTAACCTTGCTGATATATTAGATATAGGGATAAGGTTGATAGAAGTGCCAAAGATAAGTCCCAGATTCCTGACTAGTAGAAAAAAGGAGTTCTGGGGATTTCATTCACACAGAGAGGGAACATTGAAATTTGACCTACGTTTGAGGAGACAGTCAAGAATTTCCTTGGAAATGTGTTCAGTTTGAGATGCCTGTGAGACATAAAAGCAGAAATGCCCAGAGGTCAGTTGTGTTTAAAAATTTGGAGCCCAGATAAATTGGACAAATAATAAAATCTAACATAATTTAGTGCTTTTATTTACCAAGCACTGTTCTATGTGCTTAGCATATCTGAATTCATTTATTCTGCACCAGAACCCCATGCCGTTGATATTATTATTATCCTCATTTTCCAGATGAAGGAACAGAGGCACAGAGAAGTTTCCTAACCTGCCCACAGTTAGTGCCTGATAGCATTCAAACACATGTTGTCTGGCTTGAGATTCTGTGCCTTGAATCATCAACTTAAAGAATATTTCAACCACTCAAAAATACAGAAAATGCAGTCTTGGATTATAGCAAATCCTGACCCAATGTGACATACATTTTTTTTTCTTAAATTCAATACACAGAACCCTGTCCCTTGAAAGTATTCCATTCTCTGCACCTCCAAGTGTGCACACCTCATTTGTCAGTCTTGCTAGAAAAGAAAAAGGGGTCTTCCATGGGTTGTGCTCTATTTTTTTTTCTTCTTTTTCCACAACCTTTGCTCTAACTGGTCCTGTCTGCATTTCATCAAAACAGGTTCCATCAATATTGGACTCATTGTTAGTCCCTCTCTTTGTTGTTGGTTTTTCAATGCTATGGATTTGTTCCATATTGAACTCTTCCAGTCTATAATTTCAATGGGATTTGGAGATGTTAACAAGCTTTCTGAACTATCTTAAAACATCTTAAATGCTTTAAGGTTTCATGATGAAGAATTAGAAGTTGTACTCCAATGCTGTCATTCTGCATGTCTCTAATCTCTGGACATTAAATCCAAAATATTTGTAATAACAGAAAAAAAAAACACTCAGAAGTTCATATTTATATGCCTACTGGGTGGGAAAGATTAATTTCTAAAAATCATACCTAAGTATAGCAAGTTATTTTCTTATGATTCCTGTTTGACATCCCACTTTAGATTCGTGTTCATCATCCTTCCCCCCATTCTCGTTTCCATTTGGAGCCACAGCAAGATGAGAGGGAAAAAAATACATTAGGTCCTGAAAGTGGCAGATTCCTCATAATTGTTAGAGTAAATATCACAAAATTTGAATTCCACATGATATCTGAGATGAAGATTGTTGTTCCTGTTAGTTTTAATGCTTTTTCTGTGAAACAGTAAACTGGAATTCACCCAAATCCTCATTTGATGAATGAAGAGACTTTATATATTTATATTATCAAGAGACCCAAACAAAGACTCCAGCTAGCAGAGAACCAGAGCTTCACGCATTTTCAGTGGTCATTTCATTACCAGTTCATAATTCAGACATGAATCTCCTGGACTAGCCCAGGAGAGAACACTTGATCAAGGGCTCCCCAATTTGTTGCTGTATTAATTTGGGTGTCCAAGGGAGCAGATCTTCAGACAAACGTTGGAGTGTAAATTGTTTCATCTTAAGATCCAGGGACACTATATGAATAGGAGGTAAGGTTGTGATAAATGCAGTGAATACAAAGTATGTGTTACAAAGCTGCCTATCAGAGTAGTAACTAGAGTTTAATCTGCAGGGAAACTCTTCATAGGACATAGGGCGTTTAAGGATTAACTTCAAGTCCCTGATTCATGACTGCCTGGATTCTTGACAACAAGAATGGATGTTAATTCCCTGGCACTTCCGGTCTGCTGCTCCCACAGGCAGAACAGCCTTCACAGTTCCAGAAGGGGAAAAACGATTCTACACGCAGAGATACGGATACTGGCAGCTGGAAACTAGCTGAAGTACACTAAAAGATCTAAGGGATACAAGCTGGTCACTGACAATAGTATAATGTCTAGAGTTTCCAAGAGTTCTCCTATAAATTTAAGTCCTGTTTGGAAAATGGAAGACATATCCCAAATGCTGAATCCAAGTACCATTATAAACTATTTGACTTTTCCCCAGACTCTTAGAGACTCCTAGAACCAAAATAATTGCTTAGGCACTACTCTGCAAATATGAGTACATTTTGAAAAATCCTCTGAAATACTCACTGAAGGGATGCCTGGGTGGCTCAGTCGGTTAAGCGACTGCCTTCGGCTCAGGTTCATGATCCTGGAGTCCCAGGATGGAGTCCTGCCCACATCTGGCTCCCCACTCAGTGGGGAGTCTGTTTCTCCCTCCGACCCTCCCCACTCTCGTACTCTTTCATTTTCTCTCTCTCAAATAAATAAATAAATAAAATCTTTTTAAAAATTTAAAAAAGAAATACTCAATGAAGATACATGTGGCCTAGTGACCATTTAAGAGCTGTCTACATTCACAAAACATAGCCTTGATATCTAGTGTGGATTGCTTTAATTTATTCTTTCAATAAATTGACTAGGTGCCTGTTAAATGTCAGCCATTGGGAAATGCTGGGGTACAACAATTAGTAAGACAAATGAACAGGACACAAGTATGAACACTTTATAAAAGGGACTTATAGAAGATATAAAATGAACAACTTTTTGTTTTTTTTTAAAGATTTTATTTATTTGACAGACAGAGATCACAAGTAGGCAGAGAGAGAGGGGGAAGCAGGCTCCCCGCCAAGCAGAGAGCCTGATATGGGGCTCGATCCCAGGACCCTGGGATCATGACCTGAGCCGAAGGCAGAGGCTTTAACCCACTGAGCCACCCAGGCGCCCCTGGTTTTATTTTTATAATGCAGAGGTACCAACTTGAATGTAGGACTTTAATAAGTTATGTAATTTTAATCACTTTCTTTTGTCTGCTGTCTTTTTGCCTCCATTTAGTTAGTCCCCTCCCCCACTGGGGGATTTTTCCCTCCTCTTTAAAGAATGTGAATCTGGAGATATTCCAGTGCCCATTTGCAGGCCACATTTGCAGGTTTGGTTTGAGACGTAATGGAAGAAGACCCCACGTCAGTTGTATTTGCGTGTAATTTTAATAAAAATACATAGGCTGAGCAAAATTGGCAATGGTAACTACTGGAATTTTCTAACTGAAAAATTATAATTGTGAAATTACTGAAGTAGTCATTTTTATCATGCTGAAATTTTAAAATTGTCAAGTAATTTTCTATGGTCTTCAAAAGTCTAAACTTGAGTCCAACTCCCAAAGATGATCTCAGGGGACCTTGAGGACCCATATCTCATCATTTCCTAAATACACCATTGTTCTTATCAAGCTGGTCCACCAGAGCTTCTAAACATTTATTTTATGTCGGTTCCCACAATGTGCCTCCTGTTGTAAGTCAAACAAATGCCCTTTTATCTTCAGTGTTCAGCTTGTGACCTCTCTCATATAGAACTGTCTTTACCTCTTTCAGATGTTTCTAAAATCATTGTATCCCTCATTTGTTATAGTAAGTGTGCATACAGTAAGTGTATATAAGTGTGCAAGCATTTTTACACATGGCATTTATTCATATCCTATACGTGCAAACACAGCAATAGTTAAATCCTGCATTTCTTAAAAATCCTATTGAGGTTGGCACCCAATCCATCACAGACACTAAAGATAATTATTGTTGTGGTTATTATTATTATTACCTGACTAATTGGAATAAGAAGAACTACTGAATAACAATTTACAGTAGATGTCAAGGCTGTGCTTTGTGGATGTGGATAGCTTTTAAGCAGTTCTTAGTCACATGCCTTTTCAAGTGGGTCTTTTGAAGTATTTTTCCAAACACACTGGTTATTACTGATTATTGTGACAAACTTCCATTAAGTTTAATTCTGGTGATTGGCAGAAGGAGCATCTTTTAAATTTGGCTTGCATCTTAAAAAATGAGAATCTTGGGGCAGCTGGGTGGCTCAGTGGGTTAAGCCTCTGCCTTTGGCTCAGATCATGATCTCAGGGTCCTGGGATTGATCCCTGCACTGGGCTCTCTGCTCAGCAGGGAGCCTGCTTCCTCCTCTCTCTCTGCCTGCCTCTCTGCCTACTTGTGACCTCTGTCAAATAAATAAATAAAATCTAAAAAAAAAAAAAAAAGAAAGAAAGAAAGAAAGAAAGGAAGGAAGGAAATCTTCAGGGTGCCTGGGTGGCTCAGTGAGTTAAGCCACTGACTATTGGTTTTGGCTTAGATTGTGATCTCAGGGTCATGAGATTGAGCCTCATGTCCGGCGTGGTGCTCAGCACAGTCTGCTTCAGATTCTGTCTCCCTCCTGCTTATGCTCTCTGTTTCTCAAATAAATCTTTTTTAAAAAAGGAAAGAAAAGGAAAGAAAAAAGAAAATTAAAAAAAAAAAAAACCAGAAAGAAAATGAATCTTTTACCATCTGAAGACCCAAGGTTTTTCTCATCCCATTATTCGAAATTTAAATTTATTCTGTTCAGATGCCACCTTATATTAAGACCTTTATGCAGTTTGCTGCAATATTCACTCTGGCTCTAGATCTCTCAGAAATCCGAAGTCTATAAAATAATTCAAAACAAGGTTTTCAAAGAAAAAAAAATAGTGTCCTTTCTACATGGACAAAGAAGTTGTCCTCATTTGCAAATAAACTCTGATCTGTATCTCTGGACCATGTTGAGATCTGGGAGATAATTTCTTCAAAGGTAGCAGTTGCCCTTCAATTTCTTAGGGATTTCTGTTGCCCTAAGACTTGTTACTTAGATTTGGATGAGGTCCCATAGGCACTGTTTCAGTTATCAAAAAGATGGGCCTCCATTAGGAACAAAAGAAATGCTACAATTTAACTATGTATCTTGCAGGGATGATAGCTGAAACAGATCCTCTTTCTGCATTCAAAATGAAGACCACTAGTCACTCACTTCAACTTGATTTGAGGCTTTTCAAATTTCTATTTTAATTCGAAACACATTTCTGAACTTTACTGATATTCCGTTCATGTTTTGAATTCTATGAATGGTTTTGAAACCTTTAAACTGCTGTGAAGCATTGCTTCTTCTGTCGAGCACATCTGAAACTCTGGCAGGGGTCAGAGGAATGATTGCGCGGGTGCTTTTCTGCAGGATTTCAGGGAAGATTTCTCTCTTAAGTATCTGCAAAGTTGGAAGATTTTTTTTTTTTAGCTTGAATCAAATTAATGACCATGATAGAAAATGATAGTCAATGTTTCTATAATATCCTAGTGAAGAAAATATAATCCAGTCTTATTTTTGAAGTCTTTCTAGAAATCACAAACAAAGGCTTTTATTATATGTTTTACATTATGAATAATGATGGGATTTTAAATAGAATTGTTAAAGGCCTCTGCAATATTTCACATAAATATGCCACAGACACTGGAAACTCAAGTTTGAAATAGAGTTAACAAACCTCACCCAAGTTACTTATTACTTCTAAAATAAGTAAAATGATGTACGTGCGTGGGTCTGTGTGTATCTATGATGCCAGTATCCTTTCAATTACTCAGGCTGAGAGTGTCCAAGGTATATTTTACTTCCTTTATCTTCTATCACCCCCATTCCAATCAGCCTCATGATCTCAAAATTCTGGTCTATATAAACACACACAATAGTTTTCTCTAATTTATTCCCTCTGACACTGCTAGAATTTAGGCACTCATTTATCTCCTAAAAATTAAAGTATTTGTTATTGTGATTAGATTGGAAAAATAATCTGTATGCTTTCTAGGATATTAGGGAAAAAAACAGAAAAAAAGGCAAATAAAACTATCTGTCCTCCACAACCGAGAAACAAAACACAGGCACTGTGTTTCTAAGTTTTTATTTAAATTCTAGTTAGTTAACATACAGTGTAATATTCATTTCAGGTGTACAATATAGTGATTCAACACTTCCATACAACACCCAGTGCTCATTACAAGCATACTCTTTAATCCCCATCACTTGTTTCACCCATCTCCCCACCCCCGTAGGTAACCATCAATACTTTCTCTATAGTTAAGTGTCTGTTTCTTGGTTTGCCTCTCTCTTTTTTTCCCTTTGCTCATTTTTTTGTTTCTTAAATTCCATAGATGAGTGAAATCATATTATAGTTGTCTTTCTCTGACTGATTTATTTCACTTAGCATTATACTCTCTAAGATCTATCCACATTGTTGCAAATGGCAATATTTCATTCTTTTTTATGGCTGAATAATATTTTAGTGCGTGTGTGTGTGCATGCGCGTGCACATGTGCCATATCTTTATGTATTTATCCGTTGAAGGACAGCTGGGCCATTTTTATCATTCGTCCATTGTTGATTATGCTGCTATAAATATTGGGGTGCATGTATTCCTTTGAATTAGTATTTTTATATTCTTTTTTTTTTAAGATTTTATTTATTTAGTTGACAGAGAGAGAGAGAGATCACAAGTAGGCAGAGAGCCAAGCAGGGCGGAGGGGAAGCAGACTCCCCACCCAGCAGAGAACCCGATGGGGGGCTTGATCCCAGGACCCAGAGATCATGCCCTGAGCTTAAGTCAGAGGCTTAACCCACTGAGCCACCCAGGCGCCCCAGTATTTTTACATTCTTTGGGTAAATATCTAACAGTACAATTGCTGGTTTATAAGGTAGCTCTATTTTTAATTTTTTTGAGGAATCTCCATACCATTGTCCAGAGTGGCTGCACCAGCTTGCATTCCCACCAATAGTGTCAGAGGACTTCCCTTTCTCTGCCTCCTCACCAACACCTGTTGTTTTCTTGTGTTGTCAATTTCAGCCATTCTGACAGGTGTGAGGTGATATCTCATTGCAGTTTTGATTTTTATTTCCCTGATGATCAGTGATGTTGAACAGCTCTTCATGTGCCTTGTTGGCCATCTGGATGTCTTCTTTAGAAAAAATGTCTATTTGTGTCTTCTGCACATTTTTAAATTGTGTTTTATTCTCTTCCAGTCTTGGTTATGCATATTTATATTTTTGATGACTGCGTTGTATTACATATTGTGGATGTGTTGACATTTATTTAACCATTACCCTATTATAAGACATACAGACTGTTTCCAATTATCCCCTATTGTCCATGTTGCTAAAATGGACAATATTAAACATACAATTCTTTCCACATCTTTATGTCTTACATCTAGATTCCTTAAAGTACGATAATTTGGTAAGAATATAAACTGTTTTATTTTATTCTCTTACTTTAAATTTCTTTTGGGAAGCCTGAGTGGCATAGCCAGTTGTGCTTGTAACTTTTAGTTTCAGCTCAGGTCCTGATCTCACAGTCATGAGATCGAGCCCCACATCGGGCTCAGCATAGAGTCTTCTTAGAGTTTCTCTCTCCCTCTCCTAGTCAATCAAAAAACAAAACAAAATAAAACAAAAACAAGTCAGTCAAAAAAACCCCAAAACTTCTTTTGTTCTTTTCAAAAAAAATATTCAGACATCCAGAATTTATTTCAATGTCTAATATAAGGAGTTTTTTAAGTCAATTTTTCCCATTATTTATTGCATAATACATTAACTTGTGTCTTGTCTTTGTGACATTTTATGTATGATACATGTATATATTGCAGGTCTTTCTTATGAGTATGTATTTGACTTTATTGATCTGCTTGTCTACTATTACACAAATAAAATTCTTCCTTGACTTACAGTGGGATTACATCTCAATAAACTCAGTGTAAGGTAAAAATATCACAAGTCAAAAATGCATTTAATATGCTTAACTTATTGACTATTGTAGCTTAGTGTCCCCAAACTTATATGTCCTGAGAACACTTACATTACTCTACAGTTGTGTACAGTCATCTAACACAAAGCCTATTTTATAATAAAGTGTTGAATATCTCATGAAATGTACTCAATACTGTACTAGCAGTGAAAAACAGAATGGTTGTATGGGAACAGAATGGTTTTAAGTGTAACAGTTGTCTACCCTTGTGATCACGTAGCTGACTGGGAGCTGGAGCTCACTGATATGGTCCAGCAAAATGGGAGAATAACCTATTAGCCCAGGAAAAGATCAAAATGCAAAGGACAGTTTCTGTTGAATGCGTATCACTTTGCACCATCATAAAAGCCAAAAATAACAAGTTAAATCATCGTTAAGTTGGACTGTCCATACAGCATCATTTTGTTGATATTTACTAAAAATATATTTCAGTATTTGCTGGAGAAATTCCTCATTAATACTCTTTATATTTTCTTATATAGTTTCACTTATTTGCTCTTCAAGATTATTTTGGAATCATTCTGTCAAGTTCATGTGTAAGCAAGGAAAAGCTCATATTAGGAATTGAATTTTTTGGAAAATAGACTTTATTTAAAAAAAAAAAAAAATAGGCTCCATGCCCAGCATGGACTTGAACTCATGACCCTAAGATCAAGACCTGAGATGATACCAAGAGTCAGACACTTAACCAACTGAGCCACCCAGGCACCCCGAGAATTTGTATTTTATTTTTTTAATTTAAATTCAAGTTAGTTAACTTGAATTTAGTTAACTTAGTGCTGGTTTCAGGAGTAGAATTTAGTGATTCATCACTTATATACAACACCCAGTGCTCATCCCAACAAGCTCACTCCTTACTGCCCATCACCCATCTAGTCCACCCCCCCATCCACTGCCCCTCCAGCAACCCTCATTTTATTCTCTATATTTAAGAGTCTCTTACAGTTTGCCTCCCTCTCTGTTTTTATCTTATTTTATTTTTCCTTCTCTTCCCCTATATTCATCTGTTTTGTTTCTTAAATTCCACATATGAATGAAATCATAGGATATTTGTCTTTCTCTGACAGACACTGAGTGTATCACTTAGTGTAATACACTTCAGGTCCATCCACACGGTCACAAATGGCAATGTTTCATTCTTTTTCATTACTGAGTAATATTCCATTATGTATATAATGTGTGCTTGTGTGTGTACACATACCACATCTTCTTTATCCATTCATTAGTTGATGGACATTTGTGCTCGTTCCATAATTGGATATTGTTGGTAGTGTTGCTGTAAACATTGGGGTGCATATGCCCCTTCAAATATGTATTTTTTTATCCTTTGGGTAAATAACTAGTAGAGCAATTGCTGGGTCATATGGCCATTCTATTTGTAACTTTTTGGGGAAGCTCCATACTGTTTTCCAGAGTGGCTGTACCTGCTTGCATTCCCACCAACAGTGCAAGAGGGTTCTGCCTTTTCCTCTTACACTGTTGGTGAGAATGCAAGTTGGTGCAGTCAATTTGGAAAACAGTGTGGAGATTCCTTAAGAAACTAAAAATAGAGCTACCCTATGACCCTGCAATTGCACTACTGGGTATTTACCCTTAAGATATAGATGTAGTGAAAAGAAGAGCCATCTGTATCCCAATGTTCATAGCAGCAATGGCCACAGTCACCAAATTGTGGAAAGAGCCAAGATGCCCTTCAATGGATGAATGGATAAAGAAGATATGGTCCATATATACAATGGAATATTTTTGCCTCCATCAGAAAGGATGAATACCCAACTTTTATATCAACATGGACGGGACTGAAAAAGATTATGCCAAGTGAAATAAGTCAAGCAGAAAGAGTCAATTATCATATGGTTTCACTTACTTGTGGAGCATAAGGAATAACACGGAGGACATTGGGAGAAGGAGAGGAGAAGTGAGTTGGGGGAAATTGGATGGGGAGACGAACCATGAGAGACTGTGGACTCTGAGAAACAAACTGAGGGTTTGGAGGAGAGGTGGTGGGGATTGGGTGAGCCTGGTGGTGGGTATTAAGGAGGGCACATATTGCATGGAGCACTGGGTGTGGTGCATAAACAATGAATCTTGGAACACTGAAAAAATTAAATTAAATTAAATTAAAAAAAAAGAGGGTTCCCCTTTCTATGAATCCTCACCTCACCTCACTGTTCCGGAGCTGTTAATTTTAGCCATTCTGACTGGTGTGAGGTGGCATCTCATCATGGTTTTGATTTGTATTTCCCTGATGCTGAGTCATGTTGAGCATCTTTTTCACATGTCTGTTGTCCATCTGGATGTCTTCTTCATATTTTAGAGCAGTTTTAGATTCACAACAAAATTAAGCAGCAAGTACAGAGTTCCTGTGTATTCCCTGCCCTCAGGCATTCACAACCCCCTCCACTATCAGTATCCTCCACCAGAATGATATATTTGTTATAGTCGATAAACCTACATTCACACATCATTATCACCCAGACTCCATACTTTACCTTAGGGTCCGCTTCTGGTGCTGTACACTCTATGGGTTTTGAAAAATGTATAATGACATAACTATCATAGTTACATAACTATCATTACAGTTTAATACAGAGTATTTTCACTGCTCTAAAGATCCTCAGTGCTCTGCCTACTCCTCCCTTTTTTCCTCCAACTCCTAGAAACCACTATCATTTTACTGTCTCCATAGTTTACCTTTTCCACAAGGCTCTACAGTATTTAGCCTTTTCAGATTGGCTTCTTTCACTTAATAATATGTATTTAAGTTTCCTCCACAACTTTTCTTGGCTAAATAGCTCATTTCTCTTTAGTGCTGAGTAATATTCTGTTGTTTGGATGTATCAAAATTTATTTATCCATTCATCCACTGAAAGATATATTGTTCACTTTCAAGTTTGGGCAATTACAAAGCTGCTATAAACAATGATATGCAGGGTTTGATATGCATGTGTTTTCATAAGTTTTCAGATCATTTGGGTAAATACCTGGGAGCATGATTGCTTGATTTTAGGAGCAGACTATGGTGAGCTTGTAAAAACTGCTAAATTGTTTTCTGAAGGAACAATGTCACTTTGCATTCCCCGCCGGAAACGAATGAGAGTTCCCGAAACCCCACATCCTTGCCACCTTTTGGCTTTACTTTACTCTTGGGATTCTAGCTATTCTAATAGATATATAACAATAATCTCACTGATGTTTAAATTTTTTTTAAGATTTTATTTATTTATTTGACAGACAGAGATCACAAGTAGGCAGAGAGGCAGACAGAGAGAGAGAGGGGAGGAAGCAGGCTCCCTGCAGAGGAGAGAGCCTGATGTGGGGCTCAATCCCAGGACCCTGGGAGCATAACCTGAGCCGAAGGCAGAGGCTTTAACCCACTGAGCCACCCAGGCGCCCCACATTGATGTTTAAATTTCTAATGTCCTAATGACATAGGACATTGAAGATCTTTTTTTCTTTATCAAAATCTTATCTTGTATATTTGTTTTTCCATTTCACATTATATTTTCCTTGTTATTACAAGTCTTTATAAGTATAATTTTAATGACAATGTCTGTTGATATTTTTAATTTAACTCTTTAATTCATCCTGAAATTAATTTTGGTAGTTTGTTGTTGTTGTTGTTGTTTAATGTTCTTTTTTCTTTTTTTTTACTATGTTATGTTAGTCACCATACAGTACATCATTAGTTTTGATGATTCATTGTTTGAAGATCTTTTTATATATTATTTGCTTTCTTTATGTATTTTTAAATGAGTTTTTCATTCCAATCTTTTGCCCATTTTTAAACTGAGTTGACTGTTTTCTTATTGTTGAGTTTTAAGAGTTCTTCGTATATTTTGATATAAGTTTTTTTTGGGATATGTGTTTTGCAACTATCATCTCCCAGTCCGTACATTCTCTCTGCATTCTCATAAGGGTATCTTTCACAAGGTAGAGGGTTTTTCCCTTTTTTCGATGTTAATGATGTTCACCTTCTCGATATTTTCATTTCTGAATCAGGCTTTTGGTGTTGTATCTAAAAACTCATTCCCAAACCCAAGGTCATAAAGATTTTCTCCTGTGTTAACTTTTAGAGATTGTATAGTTTCACATTTTACACTTAAGTCTAGGATCCATTTTGAGTTAATTTTTCTAAAGGATTTTCCAGTTATTTATTTTTAGTTTAATTCTAAAGTTACAGTCATTCTTTTGAAAGACTATCCTTTCTTCATTGAGTCACCATGCTCCTTTATCAAAGTCAGTTAACTATATTTGTGAGGTCTATTTCTGAGGTCTTTATTGTGCTCCATTTACCATTTTTGTATTCTTTGGCCAATACCATACTATACTGATTACTGCATCTTTACAGTAAGTCATAAAGTTGGATAGCAACAGTCCTTTTACTTTGATCTTTGACATTATTTTGTTTGCTATGCAGACTCTCAGTGGATTGGGCGATGCCCATCTGCTTCACTGAGCAGATTAATATGCTAATCTCACCCAGAAACACCCTCACAGACACACCCAGAAATAATTTTTAATGTGGAATCCTTGTGGCTAGTCAAGGTGACACATAAAATACCATCAGAGAGATAAAGCGACTAGTTTCTCATTAGTAGGTATGACGTGAATGGCGGGTTTTATGCAGTGGCTTTTATCAAGATGAAGGCGTTCTTCCCTCTTCCTAATATGTTGAGAGTTTTTATCATGTGCTGGATTCTTCCAAATACTGTTTCTTTTCTTTTCTTTTTTTCTTTTTTAAAACTCTTTTTTTAAAATTTTTTATTTCTTTTCAGCGTAACAGTATTCATTGTTTTTGCACCACACCCAGTGCTCCATGCAATTCGTGCCTCTCTAATACCCACCACCTGGTTCCCCCAACCTCCCACTCCCCGCCCCTTCAAAACCCTCAGATTGTTTTTCAGAGTCCATAGCCTCTCATGGCTCACCTCCTCTTCCAATTTCCCTCAACTCCCTTCTCCTCTCCATCTCCCCTTGTCCTCCATGCTATTTGTTATGCTCCACAAATAAGTGAAACCATATGATAATTGACTCTCTCTGCTTGACTTATTTCACTCAGCATAATCTCTTCCAGTCCCATCCATGTTGCTACAAAAGTTGGGTATTCATCCTTTCTGATGGAGGCATAATACTCCACAGTGTATATGGACCACATCTTCCTTATCCATTCGTCCATTGAAGGGCATCTTGGTTCTTTCCACCAATGGCGACTGTGGCCATTGCTGCTATGAACATTGGGGTACAGATGGTCCTTCTTTTCACTACATCTGTATCTTTGGGGTAAATACTCAGTAGTACAATGACAGGGTCATAGGGAAGCTCTATTTTTAATTTCTTGAGGAATCTCCAAGATTCCTTGTTCTCCAAAGTGGCTGCACCAACCTGCACTCCCATAAACAGTGTAAGAGGGTTCCCCTTTCTCCACATCCTTTCCAACACATGTTGTTTCCTGTCTTGCTAATTTTGGCCATTCTAACTGGTGTAAGGTGATATCTCAATGTGCTTTTAATTTGAATCTCCCTGATGGCTAGTGGTGATGAACATTTTTTCATGAGTCTGATACCCATTTGTATGTCTTCATTGGAGAAGTGTCTGTTCATATCTTCTGCCCATTTTTTTTATATGATTGTCTGTTTTGTGTGTGTTGAGTTTGAAGAGTTCTTTATAGATCCTGGATATCAACCTTTTGTCTGTACTGTCATTTGCAAATATCTTCTCCCATTCCGTGGGTTGCCTCTTTGTTTTGTTGACTGTTTCCTTTGCTGTGCAGAAGCTTTTGATCTTGATGAGTCCCAAAAATTTCTAGAGGAGAACATAGGCAGTAACCTGTTCGATATCAGCCACAGCATCTTCTTTCAAGATATGTCTCCAAAGGCAAAGGAAATAAAAGCAAAAATAAATTTTTTAAAACTCTTTGAGAGAGAGAGCACATGCCAGTGGTGGGTGGGTGGGGGCAGGTGAGAGAGAGAATCTTAATAAGCAACTTAACACCCAGTGCAGAACACAACGTGGGGCTTGATCTCACTAACCTGAGATCATGACCTGATCTGAAATCAAGAGTCAGGTGCTTAACAGACTGAGCCACCTAGGTGGTTCTCCAAATATTTTTCTGCATCTACTGACAGAATCATAGATTTTCCTTCTTTGTTCTCTTGATGTGATAAATTATATTAATTGATTTTTTAATAAACATAGCATCATGTTTTGTGTTAAGAAGAGAACAAATAGGAAACATTTGTTTTTTATGCATAAGATCTCTGTAAAGATACACCAAGAATCTGGTAATTGATTTTTTAATGTTGAATCAGTCTTTTATCACTAAGATAAATGCCATTTAGTCATGGCAAATAATTCTTTTTATATATCGTTGGATTCAATTTGTCAATATTTGCAAAAAATCTTTGCATCTATGTTCAAGATAGATATTGGCATTTTGCTTTCTTACAATGTTTTTGTCTGATTTGGTCTCATAGAATGAGTTCAAAAGTATATTGTCCTTGCTTTTATTTTCTGGAAAAGATTGTAGAATTTTTGGAGTAATTTCTTAAATGTCTGATAGAATTCAACAGTGAATTCATCTAAGCCTCATGCTGTCTGTTTTAGTCAAAAATTTTAAGAGATACAAGACTATTCAAATTATTTCCTTATTATTTAGTCAAATAGTGTTTTTCAAGGAATTGGTTCATTTTTTCTAGGTTATCAAATTTGTGGGCATAAGGCATTTGTAATATTCCTTTATTAACTTTTATATTTATGGGGTCAGTTGTGATGGCCCCTCTTTCATTTCTTATATTAGTAATTTTTGTCTTATTTTTCTCATAGTTAGGATGGACAGAGATTTATGAATTACTGACCTTTGAAAAGAAAGTCTTTGATTTTGTTGCTTTTCTCTATTGTTTCTCTGGTTTCAATTTAATTGATTGCTGCTCTAACTTTCCTTCTCTGTTTTCTTCTGCTTACTTTATTTTACATTGCTGTTCCTTCTTCTTTTGTTAAGTTTTCTAAATTGAAAACTTAGATTATTTATTTTAGATCTTTATTCTTTTCTGTATATTCATTCAATACTATAAATTTCCCTCTTAGCACTGCTTTTTCTGTATCCCCCAAATTTGGATAGATTGTATTCTCATTTTATTTAATCCAAAATATTTCCTGAGAAAACTTCTTTGACCTGTGTGTTATTTAGAAGTATGTTATTTAATCTTCAAGTATTTTTATGATTTTCCAGCTATTTATTTCTAGTTTAATTCTACTGTGGTCTGAAATCATACTTTATTTGATTTCTATCCTTTTAAATTTGTTGAGGTGTGTTTTATGGCCAAGAATGTGGTATATCTTATGAAATGTTCCATGTAAGCTTGAGAAGAATTTGATGTACATTATGCTGTTAGTGGATGAAGTATTCTATAAAAGTCCATTAGGTATATATGTGCACATATATAATGAAAGTCAATGGAAGCTATAATATGCCAATAAATAGTATATTTATAATTTGTTACAATAGACAATAACAGACAGTGAAAGATACTTTAAAGGAACTTAGGGCAAGAAGGAAGATTTATGGGTCTTACAGTCTACTTGAAGAAAGTACTAAGAAACGAAGCAATTATATTTTTGTGTGAAAAGTACTTTGCTATGAAAATTATGAAAACACAAAGAAAGGTATACTTTGCAGGCCTAATGACATTCAAAATAAGACCGAATTTATAGGCAATAAATAACCAGGAAAGGAGGGAAGGAAGGTTTCAGTCTAAGAGAAGAGCACCTGGAAGATTCTGAAGCTGAAAGGAGATCCTGGTATGGAGAGGGTAGTAGCAAGGCTGGCAAAGAGATCTGGAACTGAGTCATTCCAGATGTATGGGAAGATATTTATGGATTTAAATGCATGAGTGACATGTTAGGAATTTGACTTCAAGAGGTTATTCTGGCTGTTAATGAAAGACTGAATTGGAGGTGAGGATAGACTGAAGTGAAGGAAATGAAGCAATTACTTCAGTAGTCCCAGTGAGACATAGTGGTGGTGATCTAGACAAAAATAATGGCAGCAGTGAATGTGGACCTCTTAGTTGATATCTCATTGCTTTAAAACATTTCTCTATGGCCTTTGTGGTAGTTTAGTTTTTCCACAGGTGGATGCAGCTATATGCCCCATGTTTTATGTTCTTCTGGTTCTTCTACAGTGTGGCCTTGTTCCTCCCTCATCAAGAGGTAGAGTTTCTTTCTCTCCAGTTGAATCTGGGTTGGCCTTAGTGACTTGCTTGACCAACAGAATATGACAAAGTGATTTTTTGGTCTTCAAGGTCAGGTTATTAGAAGTTTTGAGACTTCTCTCTGGGTTTCTTGGAATGCTTGCTCTTGAGACATTCCCTCTCAGAGCCCACTTCTTTCTGACAGAATCCCAAACTACATGGAGAGGTGATTGACACTCCTAGTGTTAGGTTAGTCTCAGCTGAAATCCTGACTGACCACCACCAACAGCCAGACATCTTGAATACCTTGTCCAGTTGAACCATCAGATGAAGGCAGTGTGTGCTGACCACTAACTGCACTGCATAAAAGAGACTCTCTGAAAGAACCATCAAACTAAACCCAGTTAACCCTCAGAAATCTGGAGGATAATAATCAATTATTATTTTGAGCCGCTAAGACTGGAGATGCTTTGTTTCATGGCAATAACAAAAAATGTTTTCAACATTTGCTATAAGCAGTTCCTACCCTTCGTACCCAAATGTACTTCCTATACCTCTCTGCTATACATTCCTCCTCAATCCATTGCTGATCAACTGTAACTGATTTCAGTTGGTCAAATGACTCTTCTCCTTAAAATTTTTTCCACAAAGCACCAGTCTGTGACTCTCCCAAGGAAACTTGTTTGTTTATTTTTACCCACTAAAGAGTAGAAAGAGAATTCACTTCTCAGAAAACAGTATTGAAAGGAGTAAATTTATTAGTTATGTGTTCCTGCTGTATATCTTTTGTTCTCAGAATAAGGAATTTGATTATTTTATCTTAAATTACTTTTAATGCTCATTCTGAGGCAGGAGTAAGCTAAATTAGAGACACAAAGATAAGTACAGTAACTCAAACTAGGAATGAACTAAATTACAATAAAAACAACATCTTTGAGGCTTAATATTCCACAAGTTTAGGCCAATTTCTTTATTTACTTGATTTTCCATTTAACATTCCAATTTGAGAGAAATGATGAACTGTATCCAATATGGATTACATATTCTTCATCTAATTATAACTTGGTATCTAACATTATTGTCAAAATTTAATGCTAGGGGATTTTTTTGTGGTTAAATTAAAAACACAAATTGTGAAGTTCTGAGAAAAAGAGGAGGTTATGAAATGAAAGCCAAAATTTGCACAACCCATTGCATATCAATGCACACAGTAATTATCCCACAAGTATTTATTCCTATGCATTTTTCACTGTCTAGGCAAAGCTTAAAGCTTTCTTAACTTCTAAGAAACTGGAATTAGTTGATAGTATAAGATTAAATACTGAAAAATGAATTTGTTCATGAATATTTAGTACTCTAGAGACTGGGAGGATAAAATAATTTCTAAGATATCATCTGTATGCTTGAAAAACATCTGGTCTAGGGTGGAAGACAGACATATTAAGCAATAATATACTATGGCAAAGCTAAGTACTAAGCCAAGCTCAAAGGTTAAGGGGCACATAGAGAAGAAAATAACGTGCTCTCCCTTCAGAATAAATGGGGATGGGTGGAGCATGAACTACATTTAATGAAGTGTAGAAAAAGGGAAAAAAAGGCATTCCAGGAACAGGAACTACCCAGACAAAGGCAAGGAATTATGAATGTGTATATAGTGTTAGGACAAATCTAAGAAGTTAGGTTCACCTGGAACTTACATTGTGTGGAGTCATGGGAATGGTCAGAGACGAGTCTATGAAAGAAGGTTTGAGGCTGATCATAGGACACTATTCAACACTGGAAGGAATCTGAGCTTTACCCCGTACTCAACTGTAGTTAATTAGGATCCAAAAAGAACATTTCCTTAGCATAAAAATGGCATAATCTGGTTGTTTTAAATCACAATTCTAGCATTATTAAGGAGGCAGAGAACAGTACCAAAAGTATATATGAGTGAAGAGTACACTGAAATCTTTTCCAATTCCAATCATTCTCAATTCCCTAGATGACTATTTCATAACATATTTTTTCTCCTCAATTTCTAATACTTATCAGCACTCCTAGATGATAATTTTGCTTGTTACTAACAGACAAAATAAGAGCATTCCGAATAGAAGTTCTATAATACCTATTCTTCCACCTCTACTTGCACTCATACCTTCTGCCTTCACTTCCATTTCTCAGGACAAACTATCCGTTCTCCTGACAAAGGCCAAGCCTTCTACTTGTGCACTAGATTCTGTCTTCTCTACCCTTCTCAATACTTTTCTCTTATTTAACATAACCAAATTATCCTGTCTACAACTAGATCTTTTCCATCAACACGAAATTCTCATTTCTCCCATTTTAAGATACAAACATCTTTTGAGTTCATGTCTTCATCTTCCTACTTCCCCTAACAACAAAGTTCCTTGAAAGAATTGTCTCTACTCAGAGTCTTCGGTTTCTCTCCTCTCTCTCATGAATCCATCCAATCAGGTTTTCTACCTCCAGTGAAAGGAAACTCTCTTTGCTCTGTCATATCTTACCTTCAATCTATCCTCATTTTAGTTTTCAGCATCATGTCAGTTGACCATTCACTGATACATGAGTCACTTTGTTAACTTGTAGTGCAAGACTCTAATCTCTCATAAGTGCACCAATCACTCGTTGGCAGATCCTTCTCAGTCTCATTGATGGGTTTTCTTCATCTGCCTGGCCTTTGAAATTTGGAACTCTTTGTGATTCTGTCCTGGAACATTTTCTGTTTCCTCTATACCATCATTCCCTTGGTGTTATCATTTAGTCTCATAGCAGTATATCCACCTATCTACTGATGAGACCCAAATTCCTATCTCCCCAGGAAAACAGAACCACAAATCCAACAACACACTCAATAGCTCTACCGAGAAATCTGAGAAATCTCAAATTTAAGAGGTACAAAATTATAACTCTTGATCTTCCGCACTGAAACCTCTCCAGTCACAGCCTTCCTTCACTCAGTTATTGCAACTCCCATCTAGTTTCTCAGGACCCAAACTAAACTAAAAAAGTATTAATAATCTAAAATCACTGACTTTCATATGCCATAATACAATCCATCTGCAAATAATGACTTTACCTTCAAACTATACACATAGTCTGACCACTAACAACACCTTCACTGTTAACACATTGGGTTACACACAATGAGTTAGTCCAGTCCACAGTCATCTCTGGCCAAAATCATTGCAATTTTCTAACCAATCTCCTTGCTTTGGTGTCAGCCCTTCAAAAGCTATTCTCAAAAAAAAAAAAAAAAAAAGAAAGAAAAGAAGAAAGAGGAAAAAACGCTATTCTCAAAAGAAGAGAAAAGAAAAAGAAAAGAAAGAAAGAAAAGAGAAAATAAAAAGAGAAAAAAAAAAGAAAAGCTATTTTCAAAAAAACAACCAGAGTTTTGTAGTTAAAATGTAGTCAGATCATGTCTCATCTCTGCTCAAAAATCTCCAGCCTTCTTATCTCATTCCAGGTAGACATCAGAATACCAACAATGCTTTATATGCTGAGATATCCATCCAACCCATTGCCCCTTAGACCTCATATTCTATTATGTCCTTTCTTTAAAATCTGTTCTGCTTCTATCAGCTCTTTACCTGTTCCTTAAACTTTCCAGACGTGCTTTTCTCTCAGCACCTTTGCAGTTGGTGTTCCTTCTACTTTGAAGTCTGTTTCTACAGATATCCACAAAGTTCTTATATCTTCTTTTGGACTTTAATCAAAGACCACCTTCTCAAAGATACCTTCTTTGGGTAATCCTCTTTAAAATTGTGACTCCTACCTGCAGACTCTTTTCAAACCCTTTTCCTGGTTTAATTATGTTAATAACCACCCATTTATAACCACCCAATATTCTATTATATTATTTTACATCACTTATTGTTTGTTTACCCACCCATTCTCATAAGTGCAATGTAAGCTCCAGGAAAGCAATAATTTTCTTCTGTTTGATTAATCCTTTGCTCTTATTCCTTGATTGGTTTTTAGACAAATAATGGTGGTTCAATAAATATCTGCTTAATGAATTAATAAACATGCAACTGCAAAGGAATAATAAACAAATACAGATGATAAATTGAGAAAAATATAACATACATGTTATGGAGAAGAGACTAATTTCACTAGCTTTGAAGAGATCTTGCAAATTACTAAGGTAAAGACTATATACCAATAGGAGAATAAACATATGTAGTCTGAAAACAGAAAAAAGAAAATCATGAGTAATTAAAACATACAAAGTAAAACAATGACACATAATGTTTATACTGGCGAAGATTTAAAAGAAATGCAAGTCCATGGTAGATGAAGAATTAAACAATCTTTTTAACTGCAAGGAAAAACATATAAATTAATTAAAATAGGGGAAATTGAAAATATGCATAAAAATCTAAAGAAAGGGTATTCAATGCAGAAAACTACTTCTTACAAGTTTTTTATTTGTCCTCCATTCACTCATATGCAAAGTATGTGGGAAGAATGGAGAGCAAAAAGAAAAAAGTTCCCTTCCCCTTATCAAATCTAATATTTGAGCCATCACTTAATCACTCATAAGAAATAATATAGATTATACCTGGAACACTGTTAGAAAAGAGATACATTTATACATGGTAAGATACACACACACACACACACACACACACACACACACATACTGTAAGAGTCTGTAATTAGGGATTTGATCTACTCTAGAGGTCAGGGAAGACTTCCAAAAAGAAATTATTTTTTAACCTCAAATCATCTGATTACTAGTCTTAGAAGTCCAAGAAGGAGATAGTGGTGACTAGATCTACATTTTAGACTACCAACTGAGTGTCAGGCACTGTGACAAGCCCTGGGGCAAAATAATGAATAAACACTTACGCCTTCAGCCCTTATGGTTTCCACATCTATTGTGGGGTGATTGTGGCTTGGGTAGGAAATGGCTGTCCAGATGATGAGAAGAATGTAGATTTGAGATATAATGACCATATACTAAGTCACTTTTATCACTTTAAATTATTCCTAGGTGAATGGCATGCTGGTTACTGGGATAAGAAGACAGGTGTTACAGTTCTTCTTTGATCTCCTGGTTGATCCAAGCATTCTTAAGCAAGGTGGTCTTTAGCTTCCAGGTGTTTGAGTTCCTTCTGAACTTTTCCTTGTGATTGAGCTCCAGTTTCAAAGCATTGTGATCTGAGAATATGCAGGGAATAATCTCAGTCTTTTGGTATCGGTTGAGTCCTGATTTGTGACCTAGTATGTGGTCTATTCTTGAGAAGGTTCCATGTGCACTTGAGAAGAATGAGTATTCTATTGTTTTAGGGTGGAATGTTCTGTATATATCTATGAGGTCCATCTGGTCCAATGTGTCATTCAATGTTCTTGTTTTTTTTATTGATTTTCTGCTTCGATGATCTATTTCTGAGAGAGGCGTGTTAAGATCTCCTACTATTAATGTATTCATATCAATATGACTCTTTATCTTGATTAACAGTTTTCTTATGTAATTGGCTGCTCCCATATTGGGGGAATAGATATTTACAATTGTTAGATCATCTTGGTGGATAATCCCTTTAAGAATTATGTAGTGTCCTTCTGTATCTCTGACTACAGTCTTTAGTTTAAAATCTAATTTATCTGATATGAGAATCACTACCCCAGCCTTCTTTTGAGGCCCATTGGTATGAAAGATGCTTCTCCATCCCTTCACTTTCAGTCTGGATGTATCTTTAGGTTCAAGATGGGTCTCTTGTAGACAACATATGGATGGGTTCTGTCATTTTATCCAATCTGCAACCCTGTGCTGTTTCATGGGCTCATTTAGGCCATTCACATTGAGAGTGATTATTGATAGATATGTTTTTATTGACATTGTGTTACCTTTGAAGTCTTTCTTTCTGTAGATTGTCTCTATATTTCTGTTCAATGCTAGTCTTAGGATTTTTCCTCTTTTATAGAACCCCCCTTAATATTTCCTGCAGTGTTGGCTTGGTGGTTGCATAGTCTTTTAAGCCTTGCCGGTCTTGGAAACTCTTTATCTCCCCATCCATTTTGAATGTCAGTCTTGCTGGATAAAGTATTCTTGGCTGCAGGTTCTTCTCATTTAGTGCCCTGAATATATCTTGCCAGCCCTTTCTGGCTTGCCAGGTCTCTGTAGACAGGTCTGACGTTATTCTAATGGGCTTTCCTCTGTAAGTAAGGAGCCTCTTTGTCCTAGCGGCTTTCAAGAGATTATACCTACAATTACGATTCCTCAATTTGACTATCAGGTGCCTTGATGTTTTTCTGGAATCTATAATCTTGGGTGGAGGCTGTTCAGCCTCTAGTACATGAACACTGGTTCCATTCACAAGATTGGGAAAATTTTCATGAAGAACTTGTTCCACTATATCTTCTAGACTTCTTTCTTTCTCCTCCCCTTCAGGGATTCCAATAATTCTGACGTTGGAACATTTCATGGCATCATTTATTTCCCTGATTCTGTTTTCATGGTTTCTAAGCTGTTTGTTCCAGGCTTCCTCTTGATCCTTTCTCTCTATCTGTTTGTCCTCCAGATCACTAATTCTATCTTCTGTCTCAGTTACCCTAGCTTTGAGAGAATTTAGATTAGATTAGAACTCATTGAGAGCATTGTGAACCTCAGCCCTGGTAGCTTTTAGCTCTGCCTTAACATTGTGAACATCCTGTCTTTCAGCTTGGCCCTAATCAATTCCATTTGGTCATCCATGGCTTTCTCCAACCTAGCTATTGCCTGGATAATTGTTAGCCTGAATTCTCTTTCTGACATATTGTCTATGTTGATAGCCGTTAGCTCTGTTGTAGAAGGTCCATACTCTGTATTTTTCTTCTGTTGGGCATTCCTCCTCCTAGTCATTTTGGTGAGAGATGACTGAACAGATGCCCAGATATGGACCCTCAACTCTATGGTCAGTTAATCTTTGACAAAACAGGAAAAAATTATACAGTGGAAAAAAGACAGTCTCTTCAATAAATGGTGCTGCGAAAACTGGGCAGCTATATGTAGAAGAATGAAACTCAACCATTCTCTTACACTGTACACAAAGATAAACTCAAAATGGATAAAAGACCTCAACGTTAGACAGGAATCCATCAGAATCCTAGAGGAGAACATAGGCAGTAATCTCTTCGGTATCAGCCACAGCAACTTCTTTCAAGATATGTCTCCAAAGGCAAAGGAAACAAAAGCCAAAATAAACTTCTGGGACTTCATCAAAATCAAAAGCTTCTGTACAGCAAAGGAAACAGTCAACAAAACAAAGAGGCAACCCACGGAATG